>NW_009260022.1:1731503-1791477 GCF_000687185.1 Egretta garzetta
TCCCGTTACTCGCGCTGCTCGCACCGGCGTGGGACCGGTTAACCCCGGCAGTGGCGGGATTAGTTGAAATACCGGTGTCTCAGGTGAGGACCCGCGGCGCGTTGAGCGTTCCTAAGCGCAGAGGAGGCTGTGGAGCAGAGGTGCACCCGCTGTCAGCCCGGGAGCTGGCGGTTTCTTAGCGAGGAAGAGAACAAACTCTGCTAGTACATGGGTTTGCAAGTTGCCTAGAGAGAGCGGTTGTCTGCAAGTCAAAGATTTACTGGATCCTCGCCTATAAAACTGCGCTTCCTGGTCTTTCTGACGCCTGAGGCAAGGTGGCCTGCGGCACCTCTTTAGGGCTCCGTGGGTTTTAGCCCTCCCCAGGTGCTGCAGGTGCCCCAGCACCTTGGCTCCCAGCTGCGCCGAGCGGGTCAGAGCCCCTCGGTGGGAGTGGGTCTGCTGTGCTGTGCCAGACGGGGGCACAGGAGTGCAGGCGGGCGCCCAGGCCTTCCCGCCTCGCTGCACGGGTGGTGGCAGAGCGGTGTGAGGGCGGCTGGTGGTAGCTGGTGTAGCCATAGCTCTCTGCTGGGGTAGTGGAATAACTGGGAAACGTTTCATGGGGTTTCTGTGCACTCTGTGGTCCTGGATAAATCCTGTGCTGCTGCTGCAAGACTGTGCCAGTCCTGTGCAAGAATCTATGTACTGAACGTGCTTAGTGCAGCAAAGTGTGGAACAAACGGATACCAGCAGTTCTTTCTTTGCCTGAAACACCTTCTGGTCTAAGTAGGCAGGAGAGCAAAACTGTTGGGCAGGGGCAGTGGCTGGCACAGACTCATAGAGCTAAAGAAGAAACAGGTTGCTTCAGGAGGAAAGGCACGCTTGGTTTCCCATGTTCTTTCGCTCATGCTGGTGAACTGTACCCACCTGTTTCTGCAGTGTTCTGAATGAGGACGTTTTGCGGGGGGAAGGTTTCTTAACTAAAGTCCACCACAAATGTTTGCACATCTGCATTTGTCGCCCTTGTTTCACCAGCGTGCAAACTGGAGAAGGGATTTTTTACATAATATGTGTGGGGAAAATAAAGCACTGAGAAGTTAGCAAATTTTAATATTTTTATTCTGGGAAGCAGTGAAGACCCAAGGACTTTGCTGGAGCAGCGTACCCTAGGGTGACTGCAGGATGACTTTGGTGCTGTTCAGTCTTGTCAGAGGAAAGCAAGCGATGGTAATTGTCATCTCTGAAATACCGCTTTTGAAAACCGACTGTAAGGAAGGGTCTGCCCTTTCTGTGCACCTGTTCTTATCTCTGGTTTTTGCTTTAATATGTTATTTTTGTGTTTATTGTATGAAGCATAGTCCAGGGTAGCCCAGCAACATACCTCAGTAGTTGAGGGCGGGTCACTAAACATTGTCATCTATCATTTCTCTAAGACTGACAATGCAATAAAGAGCAGGAAAACCAGAGAACTCACAGAGATGGTTTCTATTTATCTTTGTTTGAGACTAAGCATCCTTTATTTTAGAATGTTCTTAGATATCTTAGCTCTTCAGATCTATCTAGCCGTTACCATGAAATAAACAGAATTTTCTGCAGCATGTGGTGTCAGCTTGGTTGAACATGGAGAGATCTGTTTGTCATTTGGGTTAGGTAGTCTCAGATTTCTGGAATATAAAGCACGTGCATGTAGAGTGGCTTCTTCACCCTGTGGGGACCCTTGGTTGTGAAATAGGCTGAGAAGTGTTTGCAGCGTGCGGTGTTACCTTACTGTGAATTTATCCTTGTTATGTGTCTTGTGCTATACTGTTTAGATTCTGGATTCTGCCAGGTCGTTCTAATGACAGTTTAAAATTATTTCCTGCCTTTGTGATTGCATAGCCATGGCTGGAGAGGGAGGAATAAGCAATGAACAACTGCAGGAGGTTGTAGTTGTGTTGTTAGAACACGCATCCACTGCTGTAAGTTGTTGTACTTTGGAAACAAATGGCCTTGTGGAGAGGCTACAGGTGAGAATGCAGCCTGGCTTGGTATTTGTCACACCGGTAGTACAGTAGTAGAAATAGCAGCTTGCTTTAACCACGGACAGATGTTACAGTACTAATACATCAATCTGTTTGTTCAAAGCGTAGAGGGGGGTGAATGGGGCTGGACTGTGGTGCGGTTTCTTTTCTAAACAGCTAAATATAAATTGGGGAATCTTCTACAGGTGGTTGATGGTGACTCATTTAGAGAAACAGTGAGCCAGAGGAAAAGGAGAGTTGGATGTCCCTGGCAGCAAAGACATCTGCCTAATGTTTGTCTGAATCTGAGGAATGCAGAGCATCCTTATTACTGAGGTACTGACTCATCAGAGAGATGCAGTGTTAAGTGAAGGACTGATATATGCAGATAAAATGATCTAGAAGGTTAAATATTTTCATGTGGTTTTTACTATTTGTAGTGTATTTTGTTGTATTAGTCGCTTCCTTACAGCCCTTTTTCCTTACCAGTCACCTCTGAGGAAAAGACACTTGTATTTTTGCTAATTCTAAAAACCTGTCAAATGAATAGTGTCACACTATTGTGAATAGAAAATTTCACCTTTAAAAGTGTCCCACGCTTAATTGTTTCACTTTGTTGTTGTAGATTGCTTGACTTCTTGAGCCCAATTTAAATACATTTGCGATTTTTGCAATCCATAAAGATGCAGGTATCACACACCCCCACCCCTTCCCCCCCACCCTGCCCTGGACCACCGTCATTCTTTTTACTGTATGGCTATGACAAGTAAAAAAAGAGCCTGTTGCATTTCCCAGGTGAGTACACTGTCCATTGGAAGTGCCTTCCCTTACACCGAATATCCTCGCTTATTTGTTGGTTTGTCAGAGCGTTTCACAAGACCTGTGCCGTTCCGTGCCAGGGTACGCAGGCCAGGTCAAAAAGGAGTGTGGGCATGGCTAACTTGCAGCTAGCTGCCCTAATCTGCCTTCCAGCGAGGGGGAGGAAATGAAGGGTTAATCAAAACTACTTGGTACTACATTCAGTATAACGTGCTATCTGATAAGCAAGTGTTAGAACAGATAAAAAAGTATGTATTTAAGAACAGATAAAAAAAGAATGTATTTCCTAATTAACGGTTCCGCAGAGCCATCTGGAACCATAAGCCAGTCTGCAGATAAGGCTTGTACTTAGTTTCCAAGGTTTCTTTTTAAAGTAGTTTGTCATAATCTGATACTTAAGCAATTACAATGTTAAGAGAAAAATATATTTAAAAATATATCTCGAGACTGCTTTGATGTGCAAAAGCAATTTTTGCAGATACTGTTCTGCAAAACTGTTTTCTCTGGGGTTCTTCCCAACTTCATTGTTGTGTTAGGAATCAGCATATGGTCTAGAGGTTCACATCATTTCAACAGCGTTTCTATGCACTGCTCTTCATGTGGTGTTCTAGAGACATTTTATATCGTGTACATATTTGACAGGAAAATAAATCTAGCACCTCTGTAAGACTATAATGGGGTACTGAAAAGGGTATGTTTGATGGTATGAATTCTGTGTTATTACATGGACCCTTTGATCAGCGTGTTGGTTTTTTCATTCACACTTCTGGGAACTGTTTATTCTAGAGACATTTTATATCGTGTACATATTTGACAGGAAAATAAATCTAGCACCTCTGTAAGACTATAATGGGGTACTGAAAAGGGTATGTTTGATGGTATGAATTCTGTGTTATTACATGGACCCTTTGATCAGCGTGTTGGTTTTTTCATTCACACTTCTGGGAACTGTTTGTGTTCAAGTGGGAATTGCATGCCTCTGGGTTTGACACTGATTTTTCACTTGCTTTGAAGTGCCAACAGATTTCTCAAAAGACATGATATTCTATTTTAGTAATCAAACGTTACTTTTTGTTACCTGGTGAGAACACAGATACAAAGGGCAAATTGCATGTACAACTAACCTTGAAATACTGTTTTGAGCAATTGCATTATAAATCTTGCTTTATACCGTCTGTCTTATGCAATATTCTTTTTTTGTGTGCTTCTCATCAGTTGCTTTAGTCTATTTTTTTTCTTTTGAAAGACCTGTTCATCATCCTGTGTGTAGATGGACTGAGCACTGTAAATCGTTAGTGCACACTTTGTACCAAGTGTATCTGGAAAAGACATATATACAAGTTGGTATTTTTGCATTATATATAGTACATATTAAATACTAATTTGCTTATCTTATTTTGTATAAGCAATATATATACGATCAGGTTTCAGTGAAAATTTGCAAAGTATTTGTGGAAGGAGAGTTTTGGAAGCAAGATTTGAGGCAGCGTTTTGTTTTCAGGTTGAAAATACCCAAGCATTTTTTATATGAAAACCTGGACTACTGGTGATTTCCCAGCAGACATGTTTCTGTTACAGCCTTGCTATGTCATGACTGGCTTTTTTTTTTTTTTTTTTTTTTTTTTTTTCTCCCCAGTTCCCATGGCAACGAGGATTTTTGATCTGCAAAGCAGAATTCTGTATATGGTTTGAGGGGGTATAAATTTTCTTTATTACGGAAGAAATTCTGATCCATGAAAGCTGATCAGGCACCCTGCTGTCCACCTGCCCCGTCCCTCCCCTTAATAATCTGTGGTTTGCCCATAAGATTACACTTAAATGTGAATTCCTATTTGATGAAGATACAGTTACCTCTTCTAATTTTTGACGTAGTATAAGAGATGGTGGAAAATTTGTAAAGGCTTACTTGTAGTGATAGCATCAAAAACGTGTCGTCTTCCACGTGGAGTCTTGACAAACAGGAAGGCCATTGTATACGCATGTAAATTTGTATGTGTATGTATTTGTGAACATTGTATATGCATATAAAAAGTAATGAGAGTTCAAGTTGCTCAGGAGTTGCGTTTGCTAATGTCTGCTTTGGTTTGGACTTGATTCCAAGATGCATTCATAAAATATTTACTTTTTAAATGGACTTACACATTTTAACTAAAGAATCTCAAAATACTGTACCTGATTCACAAACTAAAATTTGTTAACAGTGGCAATGATCTTGTGTGTGTTTGTGTGTGTGTCTATCCCTCACCTTCTCAGATGAATACATGGGTGGTATGGGATGTTTGGGATGTATGCTGAACCAAATGGTTATAGGAGAAGCCTTGGTAGAGCAATTATGCTAAGGGCATTTCAAAATTAGGTAGGTTTTCTGGGTTGTTGTTGTTTTTCTTTTTGAGCTCTTGTTCAAAAAAAAAGAAGCCAATTCAGATTTGTTGAGTTCCCTCCATACCCCTGTTAGTTTCTTTTCTTTTTTTCTTTTTTTTTTTTTGGTAACTGATAAAAAAGAAAATGGGAGTGATGTAGTTACTGAAACAAACAGCATAGGTAAAGCTAGGCAATTACTTTTTATATTGTAAAAGCCTCTGAATAGAACAACTAAGAAAGATGTCTTTGTGACATCTGAAAGGCAATTTAGAGATGCGTTAAAAACAAATTTGGAAAGTAAAGTCTGCTGATCTTCATGTGGTTTGGGCTGAGAGACTTCTGTCTCCCCCTGCTGCTGTCACCACACACGCGTGTAGCACTGTTATGGAATCATGAAAACAAAAAACCACTGTGTTGATCTCTGCAACTGAAGCTACTCATCCAAAGATGCACAGTTCTGCTGGAGAGGTATTGTACAGGAGTAGGGCAACCTAGTACTTAGGTAATACCTTCATCCAAATACCTGTTTGTAAAAGATTTTTCACTAGTGCTATCACATCTCTGTGTCATAGCTGTGACAAAATAACTTACATACACACGAGAGAGGCGATGAGCTTCATACGCAGGCATGAATACTATTGATACATTGAAGTGTGTGACAGTATCAGTTTTTTCAAGTGAAGCTAGAACTTCTGAAATGACTAATTTCCCCCCAGTGGCCTTCTAGGAGACGGATTGAATGCAGTAGGTGTGTGTAGTTTAGACCTCTGTGTCACCCTTCTCGTGAAGAGCAACTTTCAAGTCTGTTCAGTGCTAACGTTGAAAAAAGCTTATGGCCTGCGGTAGTGTATCGTTCAGAATGCTGTATGTGATTCTGGAGCGTCCGTATTTTTGGGAATTCAAGAAAATTGAGGTATGAAGACTGGAATTTTGAACGTGGGTCTGCACAGATTTACAGCGACTGATAGCATCTGGCAGTGTATTGCACACCACCTCCTCCCCCGCCTCCCGATGCAACCTCAACCCGTTTGTAAGAGCTTGAAGGTTTGTTTAGATATTTGTTTTTCTGGCTTTGCTTGTAATACTAGGCAGTGAGTTTTTCACTGAATAATTTGTCCAGTCCTCCCTGAGAGTTGAAGAGAAAAGACAGTTGCTAGCTTGGGCTTTATGCTTGAAAAATGCGCAAAGTTTAGGAGAAGGGAGCCCTTAAATGCAATTAAAGGACAAGGAGAGTTACGATGTCTGCTATTTTCCATTATATATGGAGAGGATGTGAGGCTGGTGATTCTGCACGCAGCTGGGTGAATAGGTCCAACAGCTCGCTTCTGCATCGCTGTTGAGACGCATTAGGAGGAGTGACAATGCGATGACATAATCACTGACCCCAGATTGTTCTCAGCTATAAATCCTCTGGTTGCAGTCTCCACTGTTCCTCAGCATGTGCTGTTCACGTTTAAGGGCTTTTCAGATCATCTCCATCACCATCTGCTGCATAATGGAAACAAAACAATTGTGCTGTGTGTGGAGCCAGCTGACTCCCTGAGCGGAGATGGAGGTTCACAAAATACATCCCTTCTCTAAGAACTTGTTTGTCTGCTTGGTCTCATCGTCACACTGTGCACTAGTCACTGGGCTGTCGTTATGGGTGAAAAATAAAATGAGGTAGTGACTCATTTACAGGGACATACATGTTTTTTTGAGCAGGTCAGATACCGCATACTATATGTGTGTTCTCATGCTTGCATATGAGAAATACGGCACATCCTAATGTCTCTCTAATTAGGTGAAGGGAAACACAGCCCATATGTGAAACATCTTGTCAGCATGAATGTATTGGTAACATTTGTCCTGCATGGGCAATGAGAAGATAAACAACAGGATTTCTTAACTGCAAGTATTCACTAGGTGTCAGTGCGCGATCACACCGAACTGATGTTCTCCCTGAGAAGTTCTTTGATGGTGGTGGTACCTCCCTTATGAGTAGGGATTCTAAAGAAAATTCCTAGTTTTGTCTCCAGAATGTAGTGCGGATTAAATTTAAGAATAACTAATGTTTAACAGTAGTTAATTCAGTCTTGTTTTTAGGAGCAGTCTGATAAAAATGCTGATTTTAAGCACAAAACCTTTGGTTTTCTTTTTAATAAAGGTAATTTAAAGACTTAGAATAGCCCCTGTGTTGATCATTATCTGCCTTTCTTGCCAGTATCTGATATATTACTGATCAAACACCCTACATGATGCTGCTGCTGATTCTGGGTGTGACTAAAATTCCTATTAAGATGAGGAAAAATTAGTTTTCCTAGTGATACATTATCTGTAACACAAACACATTAATTTAATTATTTGCAAAACTATTGTTTTCCTTAAGGGAGGTAAAAGATCAAGTCTATAAATGTCAGTCAAAGTGGAGGAAAACTCCATGAATATAGCTAAGAAAATCTTGTTCTCTTGCCATATCGTGTCACTAGAATGAAATACCATGTTATTAGAATATTTTGTAGTGCTTACATCTCAAGATTAGATTTTTTTTTAAAATTGTTAAGTAGATTTAAATTAATAATATTTAGCCTCGTGTTAGTGATGGATGATTAGGGAATGTATGTTTTCAGTCTGTATACAGTGATCAGCATTCATCTAGAATTTTAAATTGTTGCAAAATGTTTTTTTTCTGTCTTGTATGTGAAAGTATTTGGTGAGAACTGTGCATTAGTAGGTTAAAATAGCAAAAGTTGTCATTCACATGATAAATGCAAATATTTGAAATGGCTCTTCCAGTTCGAACTGAACTTTTCCTATTATATTTTATTCCATAGCACTTAGTGAATGGTCGTAACATTTACATGTTACCCTTTTATATCTAACCTATTTACAGGTGAGGCCTTTTTTAGTGCTATTTGCTGGTACCTTAAGGGAAGTGTTAGTACTCGTGCTAATAGATAAGAGAAGTTAGTTTGGTTACAAACACACATTTTTTTTCACTCTTGCTTAACGCTGTATTGCTACATATTTAGTACGTAGCAGACGTACTGATGTGATTGGTGGCTGACCTTTAGTATTTTACCTATTGCTGTAGCTGTATAAGCCAACCATCTTTGGCGCCATCTTTGTTTATTCATACCACTTAACTGTCAGATAGAAACTATCTGTCATCAGACAAAGGCATACTTCTTCCACCCTGGTGTCCCTCCGGTTACATTATGCAATGACATTTAAGCACTGCATCTCTCATCGTGGGACACAGCTACCTGCCTGGCCAGATTTTAAGACAAATTCTAATCGAGCTTGTATAAGAAGGTCTGTTAGAGGTATGGTAAGAAGACTGTAGAGATTAAAATAGACCATTGTCTAACATACACCTCTCCATTACAGTGGCAGCTTGAATATAAACACGTACAACAAGTTCTAAACTGAGGAGAGCTCGAGTGACTTCTTATTGCATATGGGTCTCTGAACATTGAATAAGGCCCATTCTCCAGCTTCAATTGCTCATTAACTTGACCAGAATTATTGTCTATTCACAATGATGCAAAAGAGAGGAGATTTTGTCACTGTCTTAAAAATTGTTCCTAACTAAGGTGTAACAATTTCTGTGTAAGGAACGTTGATTTTCTTTTTTAATGACAACTTTGGGATTCTTCCAGGACCTCTCTTTAGAAGTTGATCTGTCTGGAAAGAGATCTCTTTGCCCAGTGACAAAATTTTTATCTTCCTTTGCTTGACCTCTTGAGAAATTTGTTTAAAACGATTCCTGATGCTTGCTTTCTACCGTCCTGCCTTTCATTGCCAACCATGACATTCTGTTGGTATGGTTCCTTTGAAGTTCATGATTCTTCTAAGCATTTTCTTGCAGGCCTGCTGCTGCACAGAAGGTGATTAAAAAGGCATTTGCAACTCACAAGTCAATGTGATGGTTCTTTGCAGCTGCAACTTCTAAAGTAATACATACTGTGTTTTTAGCGTAGAAAATAGAGCTTGTGTCTGTGCAAAATATGCAGAGAGTAATTCAGTCATCCCGCATTTCACTGGGGTTTCCGCCTTGCTGAAATGAACATACTAGCCCAGTGGGATGTCTGATTTTCTGAGCTTCTTTAGAGTATATAGGCAGCTGCATACACTGAGAATCCAAAGCATGGATCGCTCTTCTATGGGGGGACTCTTAACGTAATAGGATTTTCTCTTTTACCAGTGATAGACGTGTGCTTGTTTATTGTAGTTGAGAGCACTTCTTGAGAGAGACTTGGCTACTGTTCTTTCCTCAGCCTGAAAGTGTTCAAATCCACACCTGCATCTTCCAGAGATGTGCCATAATTGACAAGCTATAAAATAATTTGGGGAAGATAGCGCTAAGCAGGGATCTATATTTCCTTTTGGGTGATACTGGACGAAATGTGGTGCAACACTGTAACCTAATGTTGGGTCATTCAGTTGTGTGGAGGGATATCTGGGCTTTCTCGTCCACAAGGCTGTTGTGGAAATAGGGACTACACTCCTGTTCCCTCCTGAGCGAGTGTTCTCTTCTAGAACTCTTTTGCAAACCTGTATGTGAAGACACAGGTGAATTGTTTGTAGAACACTGTTTTCTTTGGTGTGGCTGAAGTTCATGTCACTTGACTACATTTTACTTTATCAGCAAAACAATGCATCGACATCTTGAACTCCGCCTTAGCTATGACCTTTCTTCTTGCAAGGAGCACAACAAATCAGGCACCTGCTGAATTTCTGAAAAGGCAACTGATCTTTCATATAATTTCTTTAGGGTTTTTTCCCTCCCTTTTTTTAACAGCTCTACTGCTTACAAGCTTTATATGTGTTTACTTTTTATTCAATAGCTTAATTTAATGCAGTACTGGTCATCTGTTAAGATTAAAGATCTTCAATGTTTGTTGCATGCCCAGTGGTGAATTTTACATTAAAAAGCCAATTATGATTTTAAAAAAACATGCTAGAAAAACATAAATGGAACAGGTGAAAGAATGGCTCCCAGAAAGTAGTAGTATTGAAGGGCTGGTAAGTACTGGTTAGTTACATGAAATGTGCGTTCCCGGTCTGTTTCTGGTAGCTTTGCATCGGCAGCACTGGGGAGGGATAAACGGCGAGTACGATCAATAGCAACAGTGCATGGCCTTTCTTAAAAATATGCGTGGGGTGAAGGAGGAGCTCCTCCTTCAAAGACTTCTGGAATTCTCTTTTGCACAAATGTATTTTAAAATATAGTATTTGCATTGGTAGAAATGTAAGGCAATGTTATGGTTTTTAATCAGAAATTACTTTATGAAAAAATATATATTTTATGCTTGTATAATGTACTCAAGGACCAGATTCGCCATATGGTCCCTTCTTTTTGATAACTGGTTGGCACATGGATGTGCAGAAAATCCAAAATCTGAGACAGAAGAAGCGTGACTTCCAGATATTGGCGTAGCCTTGTGAGCTCTCTGGTAATGGATGTGGACTGATTGTGGGCAATGTCCCAATATTAACTGTGCCTGAGTATAAGGCTGCTTTTAAGTGAATGCGACTGATACGTGAGGCTGAGGGCAGGGTAGCTGTAGAGGCATGCATGAAGTGGGGCTGGGTGGAGAGAACAGAAAGTTGTAGGGGAAAAAACAAATGAAGAGGGCTAGGACACTGTGCATGTGGTTGAAATCAGGATGGTAGCACACAGGGCAAAATTTATCAAATATAAATTAAGGCGATTTTTAATTTTATTCTTTGGAAAATGCAAGATGCCCACAATGCTAACTTGGGGTCAGCACCGAGTGTTTGGAGGAAAGGTATTTTGGTATTATCCTCATTCTTCATGTTTTTCCATCTTCACTGTCTGAGTTAGATGTTTGTAACTAACTGCAGTATAGCTGCATATTTGGCTTCACACGTTTATGTTTTTGGAGTTTTTATTATGTTGTAGTACTCTGAAAGAACTACTAAACACTGTCAAAAAAGGAAAAAATATTTATATCTGTTATTTAATAAACTTCCAAGAATGTTTGAACACACACACACACACACACACATGCACACATGATCTCTCAAATCAAATTTCAAGCATTTTCTCTAAATGTAGGTTCAGTAACAACATCTGTGGGAATCAGTTACCATGAGCATTCCATGTAAACCGTGCTTGCTTTTGAATAAGAACTTGATCCCATGACAGAAATGCAGTATGAAAAACTGATGATGTACTTCTTGCATCAATGAAATCCCTTATTCATGGTCCTAAAGCGGGGGGGAGGAATATATCTCATGCTTTCCATGTATGGTCTTTGGTATTTATTAAAGTAATTATTAATAAAAGAATTGAAATCTCCAGGCAACCTGGGGCACGTGGAAGCATTTTTTTTTTTTTCCAGGCATCTTTATGCATAATTGCCAGCTAGGTCAGAGCTGCCGTGACTCAAAATCAGCTTAAAGGGTTCATCAAGTCAGTGCATTAGCAGAGGAAGAAGGAATATAAATAAAAGAAGAAACTCGTCTAACCTGCAAAATAAGCAGAAAGAAAAAAGAACCCTTATTAATCTTTCAGGTACTCAGCTGTGGTGACTAAGTGAGATCTCATAAGGTGCCTGTCATAGCAATGAAAAGTGGTATTCCTCCCTGACCTAGCTGTCAGTCTGAGTCTGTGTTCCTTCCAAAAGGGGTAGTACCTCATCTTTTTTCTTACCGTGCTGTGCCAGCATTATGCTCCTCACTGGAGCAGATATGGCTGAAAACCAAGAATTTTTTTACAGCTAATAAAAACTGGGTTTAGTAAACTTGTTCAGGTTTGCTTAATTTTGCCTTTCAGTCATGATGTCTAGATTATGGTTCAAAAGAAACTTGTTTTTAAACTAATGTTTTAGGCTTGCGTACTGTTATTTACGAGAAGTCGATTCCTGATTTTGGGAAGAACTTCCCTGGCGTAGTTGTTGTTTTGCAAATAATCAGCATTGGAAATAATTTCCATGCTAGAAAGCTGCTTTATAAGATACTCTCAGATGAATTAATGGAAATCCATGTATACTTCTGTGCAGAAGTTCTTAGCTTACCTTTTTTCTCTTTTGTGTCATCTATTATACCACTTCTGATTTCGCTGAAGGCAGATGACTGTACTCTTGAGTTGACTGAAGGAATAGGAATGGGTGTTGGTAAGTGGGTGGGAGTCTGAGGAAGTTGAAATTTATGTAACTTGCATTTCTAAGAGCTGAAAATCAGTCTGCCTTGAATACATTTCTCAATTTTGCTCTGAGATTTGTTCCCACATGGTGCTATTTTCATGGAGGTTTCTAGTGGTTTTTTTTTAGGCAAGCTATCTATTTATTTTTTTTTTAAGAGGAAAGGAGAATTTGTTTTGGTTTTGCTTGGTTTTGTTTATTAAGCAGTGAAGAAAAACTTACCGATTATAACAGAGGTGCTGCGGTACTGTTTCTCTTAAATCTAAGGAAGGAACTAACACTCTGCTTTTGGCCTTCACCCGCACAACAAGCAGTGTAGTGTTTGTGTGGATTTTGTTTGGTGGTTTGGTTTTTTTCCCTCACCATCTTAGAACAGTTTTTACAGCTCTTTGTAGATAATTCCTCTCAAAGTAACACATATTCAAGCATCAGATCCGCTGACCGGCATGGTCACTGCCTAGCATCCTTGTGTGCCGTATAGAAAAGGCTTGGTTTGTTATTGCTTTAAACTGGAACAAATACTGTTCAGCACAGCTGCTTCAGAGACAGCAGTGTCTTCTAGGCTCTATTAAAGAGTAAAAATGTATGAATGCTGTGGTAAAGTAATCCTATTCTTCTTTCCTGAAGCAGTTTCGATTTTCAAAGTGTAGGGTGATGTGTTTTCACTGTGCATCGCCCATAATTAGCCAGCTTCTTCTCCAACCCGAACAGCCACCCCTTCAGGCTTCATTAAATGCAGTCAGTAGGGCATTGAAGCCAATATAGCTGCTTGTATGGCTTCTGCATTTTAATGTGTTGCTATTTCTGACTGCAGAGTTCTGGTTTGTTCAGAGACTCATGGAAACTGTATCACAAATGTCCTGTTTGGTCACTTCTCACTGTTTAAACCTCACATTACTGGAATCTTACAGGCCTTGAGAGATTTCTGAGGCTAGTAGATGATGGAATCTGTCCACCATTTAAGAGAAGGAAACCTCAATTCTCCATTTGTTTTCAGTCATAAATCATAGTAATTTCCTTGCAATGGCAGCAGCTTCAGATTAAGGAAACCTTGGCTGGGATTTCATAATCAAACATCAGTGGGTTCCAGTTCTTTTGACCACACAGGATTTTTCCAGGCAGCAGCCCTGAGTGCACACCAGTAAATCATACACAGTTCATTCATCACTTTCTTCTTTTTTCTCTAGCAGTGTTTACACTGCTTGGGGACCATGCTGGCACAGTTCTTAATGCCACTGGATGCTGAGCTGCCGCATGGAATTGGCAATGGCTGTAAAATTCAGATAGTCTTGTTGCTGCCTTACAAGCTTCGTCCGTCCCTCTTCAAGGATCTTTCCACAGACATGTGGAATGTAGGATGCTGAGAAAAAAGGTGTTACAATGTCTCTCTCCATTCAGGAGATCTAGTGGATCTGATGTGTACAATGTGCCATATCTTCCTTGGATCTTGCTGACAGAACTGTGAATAAGATCCTTATTTCGAGACTATGTGTGAGAAATTTGTTCCGATGTCCTAGTGACAATCTTTCAGGAGAGCAATTGCTCTGTAGGAGATCGGACCTCTTCCAGAATTAACAGGTGAGGTGATAGCTCTCTTGCTCCTGAGCCGGATGGTAGCCACTGTTTTTCTTAGGTAAATCCTGCGGTCAGTAGCCTGGTGAACAAACTGTTAATGGTCTCAAATGTCTGCTTGTAGCTTTCTCTAAATACCAAGCTCCACCTGTGTCTTCATTAAATAGTATGTTAGAGCTGGCAGAAGAGATCTACAGTAATTGGTTTCCAATGAAGGGCTATGTGATCGACTGTCACAAAGCTGCATAACGTGAGGATAGCTGCCGGGAGTCACACACTGTATGAACGCCCGCGTGGATTATCGAGTGGAGATCAAGAGAGATGTAATTTACCAGCAACCGGAGTTCTTTTGAGATATATAAATCTACAAGTACCTTTTGCCCCAGGCCATCGTTTCCCTTTTCCTTCTCTCCTACTTGCAAAGGTTTGCATTTCAGAAGAAACTAAAATGGTGCAGAAGGTGCTACCCAGCATCCTAAACATGAGAGTGGGCGGGAAATCAGCATGTCCTATCATAGACTGCAGAAAGAGAAAGTGGTCTGGTCTTGAAGTGAATGTACTTGCGAACCACAGGGTACTATAGTTACTGATGAGCTCTCATCCCCATCTCGCTATATACCTCCCCCCCTGCCCCCCAAAAAATGTGAAATAAAGGCCACTAACAGAAAACTGGATGCAGAACTTAACAAATCAAGGATCCTCTTTGATATTGAACACTGCTGCAGACAGTTTTTAATATTGATTCAGCTTTAAAGAATTTTAACTCCTCTGTCTTTAAATCTTTCATGGTTCTAGGAAGGAAACTGGTGTGTGCACTAAAGCAGCAAGTATGGACCAGATATGGGATAGAACAAAGGAGAGAGAAGAAAATAATCAGATAAAATAGAACAGCTGCAAATATTTTTTTGTTTAAAAAAAAAAAAAGTAAAAAAAGCATAAGGCCTACAGAGAAAAATAACTGGACTACTGATAAAATTTACCAAGAGAGGGGTGTGGAACAACTAGTTCTGCTAAAGGAAGAGGCTGAAAGCAGATATTGTGTGAAGGATCATGTTTAGTTTTAGCAGCATATCTTATGAAATACAAGAGATTTGTTTGAGATTCTAATTATTTACTAAGCTCTGTCAGTTCATCTTTACAATCAGCATTGTCTAAAGCATTAAACAGGCATTTTATTTGTTTTTTCCAGCATCTCTGAGTGTGGAAGCGTGTAGGGTTTAATCATCATTATAAATAACTTGTACTATATGAGTGTCATTTTGCTTATCTCCCATGGGTCTGTGCAGCACCTTTCAACTTTGTGTCTGCCATAGCTTATCATTAACTCCAGAGTGGGAAGTAAAAATCTTGACTGATAAGCCTGGATGTTACAGAGAACTGAGTTGCAAGTGAAACCTGAACCAGGATCCGTGAAGGATTTTTAATGAACCAAACCAAGTCAGGAACTGCCTTCAGCCCTGATGGCGTAGCTATATACATTTAGTCGAAGAACACTGGCAGCCTTGCAGTTTCTGATTTCTTTTAATTTACTTGGTGAGTACCATTATATCATAAGGCAGATTACTGTGATGTAGTTTATATGTACTTTCTAAATTTCTTCTGTGAAGCTTTTTTCAGAAAGGAGGTTATCCTGTAGTGTATTATCCTTCCATAAAGGAATTGCCAAAAGAAGCTTCATCCTTTGTAGAGCCAGGGAAAATGGAAGCAAATATTTTAGTAGCAACAGAAATAATCAGGGAAAGGAGAAGTGAATAAAGTCATTGCAGGAATCTGCTTCCTGATGAAGCCTTCCTTTTGTCCAATGTAATAGCTCTGGAGAAAAAAATTAAAATGTATGTTGTAAGGAGTAT
This sequence comes from Egretta garzetta, assembly GCF_000687185.1. Lineage (NCBI taxonomy): Eukaryota > Metazoa > Chordata > Aves > Pelecaniformes > Ardeidae > Egretta > Egretta garzetta. Next base: position 1,747,233 of record NW_009260022.1, read on the forward strand.
TAAGTATAGAGAAGTTAAAAAAAAACCCCAAACTGAAATAGCCAAACGAATATAAGCATGCCCCCTAATGACTTGAGTCACAGGGACTAGGGACTAGGTACAAACCTGGATTCGAAAAGGACCCAATTTCCCTTTCTCCATCTCTGTGTATCTGTGATTAATTAGTCCAATAACGGCACTTTGGAGCCGGGAAGCATTGTTAAGACTTTGCAGGTGCCAGCTCTGGAAAGGAATGGTTGAGTTCAGGCGGCATGCCAGGGAGCGGCTAGGAAGGGGCAGGTGATCCAGAAGCCGAGGCCAGCCCAACAGCACCGAGCAGGTCAAGCCTGGGCATGGCCACCGGGCTGAGGCAGGAGCCCGGCAGTCCCGTCTGTAGTGGAGGGGTAGGTCTGAGGTCTTCCTGAGGCGGGAAGCCGGGTCTGAGGTCTCCCTCAGGGTCTGGGTCAAGGTCTGGTCATGGCTGCGGCAGAGTGGTAGTGTAGCTCTGGCAGGGACCAAGGGCAAGAGGCTGAATTTCAAAGCGGCGTCCTGGCAAAGGGTGGGCATGCCCTCCCAGGGCTGCTGCTCCCTCCCTCTTCCAAGGCCACCAGCTGCGCCATCGGTAAGTTGGCCTTGTCCCCAGGCAGCCAGCCCCCTGCACAGGGGAACATCCTCAGCAGCCTGATGTACTAGCAGAAGTGGATTTCATATGTTTAAATGCGTTTATCAGGTAAATGACTTAATTTTTGATGCGTGAAGTGGGGCAACTTTTACATGGGCTGTCTGGATGTTATGTAGAGTTCTGAAGAAACTGGCAAGTGTTGGGTAGGGGGATTGCACAGACACCTCTCTGCTGGGGAGGCTTGCGCGTGCAGCGCTGTGAAGTGCGGGGGCAACATCAGCCTACGTAACGGTAATCATTTTTTGTAGCAAGGCTATTTATGTTGTATTTGAGAAACACTGACTGTATTAAAGTTGCTTCATGCTGGGACTATTTTAGAGGTGTTGGTTTTTTTGTTGTTAATAACATCCTATTTCCAGATTTTGCAAGGCATTCTGATTTGCTTGTTTGTACTGCCCATTTCTTTGTGATTAGTTATTCTGAATAGTGCTTCAGGGCTGGAACAGTGTTGCACCTAGCATCTCAGTTGAAAAGATTTTTATTAAATCCAGTTATGAGACTACAGTTCTCTATGTTTGTGTGTCTCCCTCTGCAGTCAGGCTGGTTGAGAGATGAAGCCTTGGTGCTCAACTCCAAATTTCTTTCTGCAGATAAAAAGAAAATAAAGTTGATGTCTTGCAGCTGCTTGCTTGCAAGGGCAAAATGTCCGTTCAGATTTTCCTTAGTGTTCCATACAGTTCCTTCCCACTAAAAAACAAATTGTATTGGTTGTCTGAATTTGAAACCTAATAGTTATTTTAGTTTTTTAATGCTTCCAGGAACGGATTTCCATTTTTCTAGGCATCTAGGAAAAGGTTTTATGTTAAACTGAGGTAATTTCGTTAAGAAGACACCTACTTTACTTGTTAAGACAGAATCTGAATGTTATGCACAGGATCCACTGGCAGTTCGTTATGATAAGACTGACAGCTAATTTTTTCAGAAGCTAAAACAGCTATTACTTTATAGTGAAAGCATGCTAATTGGTATAGTCTTGCTGCGGTTGAAGATCAATAATTCAGTGAAGGGGATAGATGCTCTTATTTAAAGAAATTTACGGTTAATTTTATTGGAAAGCCATAACTGAAGATTGAAATTTGTAAACACAGAGGTATTTGTCAGCTTCTGCGGCGTAACATTTTACTTTCAAGGGGAAATCCTGGAGTACAAATGCTTTGATGCAGCAGTAAACATTACCTTAGCTAAGACAGAAGACTCATTCTTGATTTTGATTTTAATTAAACTGTCATAAAATAAATCTGATGCTATTGTCTTTAGCTGAACTGATACCTGATTTATATGGATATATAGAAAATAAAAATTCCCTGCTATTGGAAAACATTTTTTCAACTAGGTTGAAGAGGCTACAAATGGTCTTACTAATATATTTGAGTTACGTGAACTGAAAATTGTTCATGCGGTCATTTTTTTTGCATTTGAGTTCTTATTTAGGTAGAAAACTCTGTGAGGACAGAGTTCACACAGCACATTAGATTTTGGCTACTGTATTATAAATACAGTAAAATAAATGCACATGCACCGATTATACCTGTAGAGCTTTATATAGACAGAACTTCAAGAAGTGTCTAGCAATTATTCTCTTTTGGCTATTTTATAAATACTGCCTCAGACAAAAGGGAAATGTATTTAGTAGGAAATTACTGGCAACCGTCTCTGATTTGTTCTAATTTGTGCTGAGATTTCAGATTCTTGCTTTCTATAAAAGCCCTGCTGTTCTTTTGATAATCACAAAATTTCTTAAATACACAGCAGCGCTCTTCACTGAAGATCTGGATAGCTGAGTCGGTCTCAAAAGAATGTATACAGGCAATAACTATGTTCCTATGGCTGTTGGCTTGTTTTTTCCTTACAAAGCTAAAAGGGAGAACTGCTATTCACTAGTGGAGCTGAAGGTTATTAATAGAGAGACTTTTTTTTTCTCTTGTCTTTAAATTTTGTCATTGCCTTCCAGTACAGAGCATCCTCACTGGTTACTAAGTAGCTCATTAAAGCTGGTTTTTAGATGCACTTTTTTGTTTTGTTTTCTTCTTGCTGTTTTCCCATTTTGCTAGCATGCAGATGGGGGTGGGGAGTGGGAAATAAGGGAGAGAGCATGTTCCAGAGGATGCCAGGATGACTTCAGTTATTGGATGACTGCTGTCTGATGGATGGAAAAAGGAGGAGTAAACCTTTCAGTCTGCACTGACGGAGCTGAAAACAGAAACCCGATTTACAGGTAAGGGTGAAAAAAAATTCCTGTTCTGCATAGCTATTCTTCATCCTTGCCACAACATTTCTTGGGGGTAAGAATGCATGTGAAAGCATCTTACTGTTTGTTCCTCATTAATGACTTTGAAGCAGCTTTTCAGGTGGTTGTTTCTCCTGCCTAGGAGGTTTCAACCGATGTGAGATCCACAGGCAGTGAAATCACAGGCATGGCTGATGCTATCCGACAACTTTCTCATGTGACAGTACAGGCTTTGCATCTCATTGACGCTGAAGTTGTTCAGTAAGCTGTAGGAAGAGAGGTCTTTTGTGTGATGGAAATACTTGCTGTTGAAAATACAGTGTATGCTGCCAGCAGGAAAATAGTGATGGAAGGTCTAAAAATGTTTTCTTTGAGTGTGGTTAGGAAAAGGACTTACAAATGAACTGTTTCAAAAACTGTATCTGTTTTATTTAGTGGTGATCATACAGTAAGAATGGCTCCTTAGGGCAACTCCTAAAGGCTTTTTGTGTTTTTTTTAGTTTTAGAATGGTATTTTTAGTTTTGGAATGAATGTGGTTTATAATTCAGTCATAAAATTATCTTTGTCATGAAGAAAAAACATGATGCATGCAATTAAATTATGTGTACAAAACAGATCAATCTGGTAGTACCTACAGCAGTTATGTACCAGTTTTAATAAGCTGTTGAAATAGCTTGTATGGAACCTGTTCTGCCGAGTTCATGTGTTATCAGCAGCCGTTAGTTCACAGGCACTGAGGATGGCAACTAGCAAATAACAAGTAAGAAAACCAAAATAGATTTGTTTATTAAGGCACATTATTTGAGGATAGGGTACTACAGGCAGAAGTCCTGGCCCCAGTGAAAGCATTGGGGGATTTTGATATTGGCCTCACTGGGGCAAGGATTTCAATGTGTCAGCTCTCTTTTGACTTCTTTCTATGTTTTATGTGTCGTAAATAATTGTTATGCTACAGGGCTCTGTTTTGATGGTTTGAAGCGGAAATCTTCATTGAAATAAATGAATTGTGATTATCAGTTGTTGCCAATGTATAGGTGTGATTGTTGTGTTTTGGTTGTTTTTTTTTTCTTTTAAAGCAATCAGACATTTGTATTACTTCATATCAGTGATGGAAGTAGCACTATCGTGGGAAGTAATTTCTTTTAGATAACTATATATTCGGTGTATTTAGTCTCTTGAGTATCTGCAGTAGCTCCCTTAAGATAATTAAGTATATTTCTAACGTGACCTTTTTCTATAATTTTTTGAAGTTAGTTATAATGTATTATTAAGAAATGTCTAATCTATAAGCGATTGTGAGTATATATGTTTTATAGAAGAGGTTCCTTTTTAAAATAATACAAAGCAGTTGTTAATTCTCATGACACTTGTCCATGCCTTTTGAATGCTGTATTCTAAATTAATCCATTGATGGAAAAACTGGGAATGTTATTTTGTGAACAAATAGTTTTTAATTAGTTAATTGTTCATCTTTATACTGCATTGAAAATACAATAATGGGATTATTTAGTTGTCACAGTCCATTTATATAGCACTTCAATAAAGGGAAAGATTAGAAGCTTTCTGCTTGGTTTGAGAATATATAGTCATAAAATATATTTATAAAGCTAAAATACTGCAATTTAGTTTTAATAGACTTCAGAGATTAAAATCAGTAAATGTGTGTATCCATTTTTGTTGTGTTCACTTAGGGTGAATGCCCTTAGAGTACACCTGAAATTATTAAAAAGTGATATTATTAAAGAAAAACTGGACAAGGTCAATAAAACGCTTACTGAGTACTGAAGAGGACTGGAAGAAGCCTTGTCCTCTGCCCACTCATTTACACACCTTACCAAGTTGCAGGTGTCTGAGTGGTGTCCTTTTCTCCTAGCTGTTTCTTCAGAGAATGGAGCCTGATACTTTGCTAAACAAACAATCAAAAAAAATTAATAACTTACAGCAAATGTCACTGATTCATAAAATTATTCTAGAAGACTGATGAACTGTATCTCTTTTTATACTGGAATGTGAACACTGGTAAATAATACTGACTGAAAAATAGATGAGTTGCATCCTAACGTTTGTTATTTGTAGGGAATGGCCATCTCTCTGAAAGCATAAGCAGAACTGCTAAATTACAATCTCGAATCTATGTATTCCAGGCACTTTTCCCCCTCAAATGAGAAATCTGACTCAAAGCACCTCCAGTAACAGAGAGGAGTTGATGAAACCAGATCTAGTTCCACATGTATTTAAATTATTCTGTCTCCTTGGAAACGCCGCTGCTGCAGATGGATTTGGCTTTTGGTGGCTAAAAATATCTACCGCTTAATAATGACAGCATGAAAGATACTGAATACAACTACTGTGTTGTCACTAGTTTTGAAGTTCCTTAATGATTCAGGTATTCTACGTGAACTACAGATTTGCGTTTTCTGTCCAGTATTCCCAATCAGCTGCTGCCAGTGCTCACCAGCTCGGTGGAAATGAGATAAGCTCATTAGCCTTGGTTGCAGACCCTACGGAGAAGGGAGCGTGTGAGTGGGAGGTAGGATAGCCAAAGCGTTTGAAAGCAGGTAGAAAGTCAGAAAAAAAAGTTCATGGTGGTGGTGCAGGTATGTGTCGTGTAATATTTGAGGATACAGGCTTATTCCTAGTGAAGTGAATGGTAGGAAGAGTATGCTTAAGCCCTGCCTTTGTAAGTTAACAATTTGTAAATAATAGAAGGTCTTTCACTTATTGCAGAATCTATAGCAAATGCTTCCTTAGCAGTTGTATGTGTAGGTGATTTAAATATCACACAAACCCTTCTAAGTCAAATGTTAAGTTATCTTAAGCAAAAGCCAAACCCAAATTACTAAAGAGCTTGTTGTAAAGCAAGAAATAGCATGACAATACTTAGCATTACCAAGAAATTTCATCCTTTAAAGAATTCATTCTTTTCAATTAAGAAAGTGTAGCCACTACTTTTTTTTCCTTTTTTTTTATCCAGTTCTTTATTATTCATACACTCCACATATCACAACTTCTTTTGTTGTTAGCTGGTACTCAGTATATATGGAAAAAAACAGTGCTTCTGGTTTTTTGATCTCTCCATTTCCATTGGATGGATTCCTGCTTGTGCCCAGAGAACAGAACAAATGACAAACACTTCCTCAGCACTGCACGGTGGGCTAAATACACCTCTTTTATTCTTTTATTTTGTTGGTGTATATGTGATTTGTTGTAGCATAGATCAAAATTGCCAATTAATTTTCTGTTACTGAATGAGGCATTTTTCCTGTTCTGCAGTGTCTCAAAGGCAACATATAAAATATCACAAGGTATTGTTACACATATAAATAACTAATCCTCTGCAAATTAATACTAAAATCCATTTTTAGCCAACCACACAAATACCAAAGGTCACTTAAAGTAAAAGTTGAATACTTGGTTTTGATTAATTGAAATGAGTGGGAGGAAAGGATCTGGTATCTTTCATTCTGTAAGATACTATTAACATATTAATAAGGCAGATTAATAAACGGATTATAGAAACTTCTATGTGTGGACAATAAAATTTAATCATAGCAGGCCTTCTTATTGAGAATAATTTGTGTTTGTATTAAGATGAACAAACCTGGGTTGCTTTCATTTTAAAGACACCTTTCCTACAGTATGTAATTTAAGATCCCATGGAGAAAATCAGTAAATCTAAACATTGCTTGAGGAAATAAAGATGGGGTAAGTTGCTGAAAGTAGCATCTGTGTATTTTACAGTGGTAGTCAAGTTGTGCCAATTTGACATGAATCCTTTGATTCCTGGATATAGAAGCAGAAATTCTCATCTGCTGAAAATAGTAATGAGGAAATTTGTTGCACGTTGCCTGTCATTATGCCTAGGTTGTGGAAGACAGTGATGATAACATGGAGAAAGTACTGGGTTTTTTGTCTTGTTTTTTTTATAACAACTTGCAGGCAGATGAGCTGAGGTTTCTGCCATGCTAGGTTTTTCCAGCAATTTTCAGCATTGTTTGTTCGTGCCTGAGGAAGGAGAGTTCTGTGCAATACAGCTAATATCAGACCACATAGGTGAAGACAGACTACCTTAGCACATTTGTCACTCTCCAAAAAACCCCCCAAAGTATCCATTCATCTTGCTTCTGAACTCTACTTTCCTAAAATTAGACATTTTTAATCTTGTCACATGTAAGTAGTACCATTATTGTCAATAATTATAGCAAGAGCAAGGTATGAAGGATTTGGTCCTTTGTTATCTGAAATTTGCATGTACCCTCCCCTATTGCCCCTCAGCCACACGCACACACCCCTCCATACATCAACTGGTAAGCTGGAAGAGTTTGCTCCTGTCTTTTCAGATAAAAGAGGAAAACCTAGTTCAGAGTTACTTTTGCAAGTATGTTCCAGTAAATTTTTGTGTCACAAGTTCATGTGGCACTTTTTGGAGTTCAGATGTTCTAGTTTTTGGGAATGTTGGGGGGTTTTGTGGGTGGCGGCTTTGTGGTGGTGGTTTTTTTTTTTCTTTGATTTTTGAAACTGTTAAACACTACAGATTTTGGAGGAGAGAATGGCTGTGTCAGGATGCAGAGAACGTGGGGCAGAAGGGGAGAGCTGTTGAATTCATGCTCTCTATGCTAGCTTTGATGACAATGGTGAAGGAGCAGCCAGGCCGTGTGTTAAATAGCATGCAACAGTAAGTAACTAAGTAGCGTGCGTCAGGGCTGTAGAGGTGTGAAAAGGCTCCTCTGGCATATACCAATCTTGACCATGCTGTACTTAGGCAGGAGCATACTGAGATGTACAAGACACCCCACCATGTTGCACAGTTCCTCTGCAGGCAGTGCACAAGATTGATGTTCATGAAAGAATAGTATGGAAGATCAGTACTGAAATAGTACGAAGACAGGTCACAGTATGCCAATTAATATTACTAACTGGGCTAATCTGGGCAAATTTTATATTAAAGACCACTTATTTCCAGCACTCTGTAAGTTGATGGTATTTACAGTCTCCCCTACAGAGCTGGACCCTACTGCCATTCTTGTAGCTGGGAGCAGCATAATGCAAAGCTGCTGTGCCAAAAACATGCTGAAAACACTACTGCCAGTCTTAGAACCTCACTCCAGTTGCTAGGGAGGGGCTCCTTTTCCAAAGAGGTGCAATAAGGATGTGTTACTAGTATGCTGTCTCCTGTATAGTAGATGGACCAGTTCTTCCCATCACCTGTATGCTCACTCTTCTCTAAGAGGCTGGGTATCTGTAGAAGTCAGTAAGACTAGTGGCAGTGTTTTTCTGTTTTCACATTTCAATTTTATGAAGAGTTGTGACGTCTCCTGGTCAGAGCTCTGCTGTAAGCAGTCCTGCAATCCAGTCCAAAATGTAGTAAGTCTTTTCTGGGAGCCCGCATGCAAACTTAAAAAATTCTTCTGGGATACAGATACTTCTGTAGTGGAGGCCAAATACATTGTATTGTATTTTTTTTTCTTCAAACAGAAGCAAGAGAAAATCTTCCACAGCGATTTTGGGTGAAATGATCTTAATTTTGATGAAATTTCATCACAAAGCTTAAAAACTAGAAGGGGCCAATACTAGGTCTTTTAGCAGTGTTACATGAAGACTTTGGAAAGGACTTCATGACAGGCCCAGCTCAAACTGTTCTAGATGACTTAGAGGGAGGTTAGGCATTATGAACCTGAGTTTGTGACCCAGCTTCAGTGTGACTTTCTCCTGAATCTCCTGTTTGCCTCTAGGACTCAGTGTAATTCATGCATCTTTCACTCTTGCAGAAGCAGTTCTTGCTGTAGCAAGCTTAGAACATTGTTATACATGAAACACAAGCTCAAACTAAACAGCTGGTGTGCGCAAATCTCATCTTCACAGGAAAGCCCTCTTGCTGAATGCCTCTGAATCCCCTTCTACAAGGTTGCACCTTTGTCATTGGAGACCCAAATGTGAAGCTCGTGGGTGCCTGGCTGAATTATCATTGCCTCTTACTTATCTCATTTTGTTCTCCGGGGACCATGCTGAGAGAAAATTTAGGAGAACTAGCCTAGAATTTTCTTCTGTTGGCTGAATTATATGGGTGTTTCATTTAACTGATGCTGTATGTGGGAGTTTTATATTTGGGTAATGGAGGGGGGATATTTACATGCTTGGTGCATGTGTAGGACCTTATGAGATGCTTCTGGAGGACTAAGGGAGCCAGATGTACCACCATTGCATCTGTACAGGAGGTGAGCACATGCCATCCTTTCAGCATTCTAAATTCATTGCCAGTGGAGCTAGTTGGCGTGTGTTAGAGTGTACAACAATATGTAGGCAGTCTAGATTAGTGGATTAGTACTCAAGTGTGAAATCAGGAGTGCTGTAAAGTGATGGTATAGAAACCCTGCAAAGAGCAGACTTGGCAGGATTTGGCTTGCAACGCCAGAACAGATTCCCCAGGTTGAATTGCGCAGCCTTATCTTGCAGGATTTGCTCAGTGCTATGGATTTAGCTAGACGGAAGCAAACAAGCAGAGAAAGACTTTTCCTACTTTATGTCTGTGTAACTTGACCACTGCTGAAAGCACAAATCTATGAGTCAGATTATACTAGTGGTATTCCCTGTGCCTATACAGAGCAGTCTCCTAAGTGGAATTAGCTTACTATGTGTTTTTAATTTTTACAGATTGTAGTTGTGAAGCTATCAGAGCCTACCTCTGGCAACTGGTACTTGTGATTAGAGCTGCCAAATACAGCAAAACATGTATTGCAAACATTAATTTGAATTCTGAACAGCTGTTTGATTCATGTTCATGTACCTCTGTTGTTCACTGTTTGCAAGCATTCATGCAAATGGATTTTTGTCTGCATTAATGCAGTCCTTTACATGAATAGTCATTTTCACAAGCAAATGATATTCTTTGTGTGAGTCCACCCCCTGTGTAAAAATGTCAGTTACCCAAAGAGCAAAATAATTAAGTGCAATATATGGAACCAAGCAAACACCTTGATTAGTTCATGACCATCTCTGCTGCTGACATTTATTCAGCAGGTAAGAAAAATGTCTTTAAAAAAGTCAAGCTTTGTTTGCAACCTAAGAAAAAGACTTACATTCAAAAAGAATATTAATCACAACAAATAATCCAAACATCTCTGCTTGTGAGCATCAATATTCATGATTTAACTGTGAAATTATTTGCCAAGTCTCCCTAGCATGTTATGGTACACGCTGACTGGCCAGTGGGTGGGAGTTGTTTGTGATGAGTACTTTGCAGTAATGTTTTATGTGTAACATCTGTTTTCTGCATCCTCCTGTTCAGTTTGCAGTCATTTGCATAGAAGTGGTTTTTGTTTGGAAGCAAATCTGTATTGCTACTCTCTAAATTTTTCCGTACTTTCAGCTGATACATTTGAGTCAAGGCGAAATGCAGTGTGACTCATAGATCAAGTCTTTGTCTGATGCCTGCCTTTTTGTTTTTATTTTTGTTTTTATTTTCAGATAAGAATTTTTATCCAGGTAGATTTTATCATAGTATGTGATCAGCTCTCAAGAAGGGATTAGTACAAAATAAGGTTTCATAAATGAATGAAAGAAGCCATTAATTAGATTTTTTTTTTCTTTAAATGCCAGCACGTTCTTGGACATTTTATCTCATTTTTCCTGAGCTTTAATCAATAATTGATTCCTATAGTGAGGCTTTGCTCTAAATAATGAGGGTACATAATCTGAGGCAGGGCCCTATTTTATTATTTCGTATCTGGTTTCTTATGCTTACTGCACAGGGTACATGCTTGATGCTTATGTCTTCACAGGTATGTTCCGTACCTGTTCAGTTTCCCAGGTGATGTTGTATGAGCTGTATGCTATAGCGCTGAACTGTGCAAAACAGTCATTTATTTGAAGATTTTGACCAGGGTGAAAATGTCTTTGGATTTGTCTTTGTCAATGCACAAAGAATTTTGTCAATTCCCTATTTCCATATTGCAGCTTGTTGCCTGTTTTATTGGTAGCTTTTAGAACATTTCAAAGCAATACCTGAAGTGCAAGTTAGGAGAAAGTTTGGCAGTGTGTGTTATGGAGAAGCAGCTTCTCCTGGGGGCACAGGTAATGCACTGTCACCCCTCCCCTCCACTCACACATAGTAATTCTAACACCACTCTTTTTGGACTTTTCACTGGGATTTGGAGATACCTGCTCTCTCAAGGACTGCTGCAATGCGATTGTTACCATGGTTTTCTAAAATTTCCAGCCTTTTCAGGTAGAAGAGAAAATCAATCCAGCCAGGCTTTTACATTATTTTCCTTCGTAGGTTCCAGGTAGTATTGTGACTGTTTTAAATATATCCCCCACGTTTAAATGGGATTTTTGTCTTCTAGTAATAACGTGTTGCCTCTGAACTTTTTAAATGTATGGTGCCTGCCAGTTATCTGGCATCGGAGCAAGGCAAAGCTGGTTGCCATGGAGCTTTGAAGACTTGCTTCACCAGTCAGCCTACCTGCAGCTAGAGAACTGGTTAAATGATCTCTTTTGTGGCAGTAGTTTCCTCAGGGTGGGGGAAAACTGGGAAATAAAGGAGCAAAAATGGATGGGGGGTGTTTAAGAAAGATATATCCTTCTCCTAGCCCACATCCATCATATGCTTCTGCTGCGGCAGGTTGCCGTTTCCTTCAAGAATCCTTAACTGTGTCAGGCAATCGGTGTTTGACCTAGAGCTCACAACAATGTGTGGAGCTGATTTTCCTTGCTTTAATAGTGTTCCCCCTGTTTCAGCTGTGCTTTGCTTTACGGTGGATTAATGCCACGTTAGCATGGTGAGGAGCATGGCAGAGGATGATGTATCACATCGCTGTGTGGGGATTTTTTTGTTGTGAAGGATACATCAACAAGCAGGAAAGCTTCCAGTGCCTGCTTTTTACTCAGTTGTGTGAATCAGCAGGATGCTGCTCCAAATCAATCTTAGCTGCTAGACAGCTATTTAATAATTATCCAGAAAGGTCTGTTTCTAATTGAACTTTTCAAGCCGACTTTCTCCCTTTTTCACCTAGACTGACAGTTTGATGTAGCAGTTCTCTAACTGTGGCTGGTAGTTGTTTTTCAGAGTTTGCCTCTGAAGGCTGGACCTTACTGGTGTCCTACTGGAGGTCCAAAAATATTGACTTACCACTAGTGCATTTGTTGTTCTTAGTTGTGTGATATTGTTTGGTTCCTATGGTCAGTCATGGACTTTTTTATACTGGATTCTATGCAGAAATACCCACATTTGCTCATTTTTCTTCAGCATATACATACTGCTATAGTACTTCTGTGTGTGAGGTTATTCCTATCCTAAATGATGTACTGCCTTGCATGCCAGAAGTGACTTTTGTGTTAGCAAAATTGTACCACTGCATAGTTATGTTACCCTTATGATTCCTGTTTATTTGTAGTTTTACTTCCCATTCATGTATTGAAAATTTGACTTGTGTAAGTCTTTGGTGCCTTGTCCCCTAAACGTGTAGAGTCTTCAGTTCAGATGAGGTTGGATGTGGATTTCTTTGTGACTGCAGTTGCTTCAGTTTAATTCCCCAAAATCTGAAATTACTGATTCGGTTCTAGCTATGGTGCAGGAAAAAAAAAACCTGACAATTTGAGTTGCCTGTCCTGGTTCCCTGATGCTGGACTTGAGGAACCTTTAGAGATACCACAAACTTTGTGGCCTCATATCTATTAGAAGTTTGACTGTTGCTTATTCCTGTTGGTCTCTGTCTTCCGCTGGGTTATATCACATCGTCAACAGAGGCTGCAAAATAATGCTTTTGTAAGCAGTATTGGCATGTGTGTCACCATGCTTATTATCTACTAGTTCCTGGAGATGTGGATCTATCGGGTACTACAGGATGCCTATGTAAACAAGGCGTGGGTTAAATGTATCAGAACAAGCCTCATGCGCTACTGTGCAGATGTGCCTCTTTCTGAAGTATATTGGCTTATGGAGCGGCAGCTGTTTATACAGATGTTATTCTAAAGGGATCTCCTGCTGGTACATAGTGTGTACAAACAGTTTTAGATACTCTTTAATCTATCTCTGTGATAGCCTAGATACTCTTTAATCTACCTCTGTGATAGCCAAGCTCTTGAGTAATGGAAATGTCTTCTTTCCCCTGTGTAGCGTTTTCCTGGGGAGACTTGATAGCAGAGAGACTAGAGTCAACAGATCTCAGGCAAGTGGCAACGCCTACATTTTATCATGACTACTTTGTCAAACAACCTTCTTGATAATCTTCCTGAAGAGATTCAGAACAAAAATCGGGCAACACTGATACTAAATATATAAAATGGATAGCTGTGCCTTCTTAATGTGTTGTGGTGATACGCTGGTTCTGCAGTATTCCCATACCTCCTAGTTTATCTTGATCAGCTAGCTGGGTGAGGAGCTAACCTATTTGTCACTTCTAAGGGTCCTGGGAATCATTTGTTACGGTTCATTACATAAATCTTCTTAATGAAATGGCTTTGCTGCTGCCAGGTTGTGACACTTGGTGCGAATGTCGGCTATGTGAAATGCAAGCAAATTTAAAACCCTTTGGTGTGAAAAATAATTGTTTCTGCTAGTGTGCTGTAAACAGTTCTGGCTATTGAGACTCTCACTGTCTGCAAGGACTTTACTGATGTGCAAGACGCATGTTAGTCATCCAGTTGCTGTGTGGTAGGCTTGCAGAAGACCATGTCTGAGAAAAGGGCTTCTGTCTGGAAATCATCTCAGGCTATGAAATTACTGCTTGCTCTTGGACGGTCTGCACACTAGTAGTGATGGTTGCAGCTATTGGGTTTGCCTTGCAGTGCAGTTATGACTGAGGTTCTTTGGGTCGGGAACCTCATAACTCCTGTAGCCACAATTTCAATGGACTTGGACATGGAGTTGACCTAGGTCTCTTGCTTGTACGATAAACTCTTTGTAAGCCCATTTCTCACTCTCTTCACTGAGATGTTTGAGTGTAAGCATTTTCTTTCTCACACTCCAGCTGCTTCTTTACCCTCTTCTGCAGTCAAGCTATAATCCTGTGGTTTTGATATTGCAGGCTGTTGCCATGGAAATAATGGTGATTTCACAATTTCAGTGCTGTAAGCACCGCAGGAGGCAATGGAAAAGGTGGTTGGCAAGACATACAGCAAGGACGTGGGGCACAATTCAGAGGTGTTGTTTCTGAACCTGTTTTTTGGGGGGTTCTGCTCCCCCCCCCCTTATTGTGGGCTTTCAGCGTGGGGGTGTGTTTTGTTCTTTTCTCTTTGTCTCTTTTTTTTTTTTTTTTTTTTTTTTTAATTTGGTAAATGTGATTTTATTAAAGGTTGATGCTTAACAATTTCATGTCTTCTTATGTTTTTTGCAAAGGTTATTCCAAAGTGATTCTAAATACTCCTTTCCTCGTCCCCAGAATAAAAATACAATGCATACTTTGCAGTTTATAGTAATTCATTTTTGGACAAAAGGGCAAAAGTTGAGATCTAAGCACGTTCTGTCTAAATCATGTCTTTAGCTTGAAGAAATCCCTTTCAGGAAAACAGTTTTTTCATAAATAGTAAAACAAGCTGAGAATATCATGACAGGCATATGCATTTAAAGCTGTCTGTGTGACTGACAGTATTAAAACCCAATAGATTTGTTATTTAATTTTTAGTGTGCTCTGCATATAAACAAGGTTGGTGCTGAAGATCATCTTATGCAGCATCTGTTCTTAGCATTATGTCGTGATTCCACATCTATACTGAAATCTTCTCTCTAAATTAGACACATCCATAAAGGTAGAATGAAACTTAGTGGAGGAAAGCAACTTTGTTATAAAATTAATTGAATTGGCAGTTTAACAAGCTGAAGGCAAGTGGCATTCAGAAGAATGAGAATTTTTGATACTATATGCTTCAAAGCATCAAACTGCAGCCTTTTTTCCCCAGCTATTTACAGCAACGTTCCACTGATCAGTGTAGTCGGAGAGTAGATATTATCTGTAACTTTTAAATTAAGATCTTAGAATTAATTTTCAGTCTTCAGTGGCATGTAATCAGTGATGATGATAAAATGATAGAGAAAAAATTGTTTCAGTCTATCGGATGCATTAAAATGATCTAGGAATTGGTTTAAAAATATTTTGATCTTTTTCTGCTTGGTATTCCATAAATGGAGATAAGAAGATCAGCTGTTACATCTGAAAGGGAAACAATAAGGAATGTTCAACATGACCCTGGCTTTGTTGGGCAGTGTTACTAGGAAGCCAAGTTCATAAGGATAGATTCAGTCCCTAGATACTTTACTTGTGTGAATGGAAATAGTCTATGTGTGTGCCAGTACTTGTATCTGAATTTCACAAAAGCTCTGCAAGAAACTTCTGCATAAATTAAAATGACAAAACGAGCCAGAATTGTGTTTGCAGGGCCTGGTCTGAAAAGATGCAAAGTATCTCATGCTCTCAAATCTAATTGAGAATGTGGGCATTTGATAGTTCTGAGTATTACATAAATCAGACCTTGAAAATAAATCAGAAGAGAGAACATTTTCTTTCTGCGCTACATTTATTAGTAAATGCTGATTTTTGTCATGTAATGTTTGTTGGTGTCAAGTAAGTTTTTTAGTGTTGTAGAAAGGCGCATTTCTACTGAATTATATTGGATTATGTATACTTTATTCTTGGCCTAGATTTGCTGCATAACTGAAATATTTATATTTTTTATACATGAGATTGGTTATAGAATTTTGTCTGAGCTGGTAGAATACAGGTAGCATTTACCTTCTGTCTTAAGAAGAAAAGACTGCCCGTAAGAAAGTCAGCAAGATGATGAATATACTGATGATAAGTATTTTTGACTCCTTCCTGGAAAAGTTGTTTAAGACTCTTGGTAAGGAGCCATTTAGCTACGGGTAGTAGTACCTGATTGATATATGAACTCCTCCATGATAAATAAATTTGGAGACCTGGACAGCAGGCAGGTGTTCCGGTGCCTCATTGCCTCTGTTCCTGTTACAGGTGCATGTGACAGCATTGCAGTGATGAGTGGAATTTTAAAGAGGAAATTTGAAGAAGTTGATGGCACCTCGCCTTGTTCCTGTGTGTGGGAATCAGATGATGACATTTCTAGCAGTGAAAGCGCTGACAGTGGAAGTAATGTCCGTCCATCCACCTCTAATCATTTTACTCGTAAGTACTAAAGTGGTGTGTAAGGCATGATACTCCTTTTTATACAAGCTAATTAAGGTTCATTTTACTTGGAAGAAACACAGTGTAGGCTATCTGCTTTTATTTTGCAGCATTTTTCTATATTATTACATTTAAATGTTGACACTGTGAGGAAGTACTTTTTTTTTTCTGAAAAAGAACTGTTTCCTCTGGTAGTTGTAGTTTATGTAAAAACTCATATGTCAGAGTGAATTTCAGGGGAACGTCTACTTTCATGCTATGCCATTTACATCTAGATAGTGTGAAATGTTTTAAGTATATAGGAGAACATCTTTCATTTTGGGTGATGATTTGGGGGAAGAGGGAAAATCGTCAATAAAGCTTGAAGGCCAGTGCTTCTTCCTGACCCTGTCTGTTCAGAGTTGAGAGTAGCCTACATGATCTGGGACAGAACAGCTGATCCCTCTGAATGTTCACCATGCCACCTAAACCAATGCAACCTCACAGCCCTCAGTCCTTTTCTTCCACGTGTTACAGGAGTAAACAGAGGAAGAAATTTATAGTTCTCCCTGAGAAGATGTTAGATTCATATTTGATGTCTCCATGAGACATTTGAAGAACAGAAATCCTTTTTGTGTTCCAACCAGCTGAACATGAATAGTTAATTTACAGCGTATTTTTCTTTTGACTTCTCAGGGTGAGGTTACCAGTTACTAAACTCGCATAATTTGTGGCATCTACATACAGCCTCATATCTGCAGTAAATCATGTGTGTAAATGAGTAGCAGTAAGTGACCTGGACTTTATCTGACAATTCATATGTAGGAGCTAGAAGGCTGTCTCCATTTTTTTTTTTTTTTTTTTTTATTATCTGTCTAATAAAGCTATGCTAGAGTTATTTGTAAATTACAGCTGGCAGTAGGGTCAGTGTGGTTTGTTATCTGAAAAGGAAAAAAAGCCCCTCCAGGTAAAGGAGACTTCTGTACCATCTTCTCTTTGAGAGGACTTTTCAAAAGCACACTGAAGGCTCGGATGTTCAGCTGAGGGTGGTGGTAAAGGGGCTGTAGTCTGCCTTGAGGGGGCACCTCAGGAGATTGCCCTGAAACCTGTTCTGCTTAACATCTTTATCGATCACCTGAATGAGGTGACAGAGTGACTTGCATAAAGTTTGCAGAGAACCACATTTAGGGGAATAGTTGATGCCCTTAAGGGAGAAGCTGCCATTCAGAGGGAGCTAGGCAGGCTGGAGCAATGGACTGGCAGGAGACCAATAGAATTTGGCAGAGCTGTGTACCTGGGAAGGAAGAGCCCTTCAATGACACAGGCTGGGAGCTGACCGGCTGGGGAGCAGCTCTGCAGAAGAGGCACTGGGGGTTTTGGAGGACAGGCAGCAAGGTGGAGGTGAGCCAGCAGCGTGCCCTGGCAGCCAAGAAGGGCAACAGCCTCCTGGGCTGTGTGCACAGAAGCACAGCTAGCAGAGTGAGGGAAGTGACTCTCCCTCTCAGCTCAGCCCTCGTTAGACTGTACCTAGAACATTACGTCCAGGTTTTGCCCCCCACAATGCAAGACAGTGATAAAGCGGAGCAAGTTCAGCAGAGAGTCACTGAGGTCATGAGGGGGCTGGAACATAGACCCTGTGAGGAGAGGCTGAGGGACCTAACACTGTTCGGCCTGGAGAAGGGAAGGCTGTGGCAGGACCTGGTAGAAACAATGCAGTACCTGTGAGGAGCTTACACAGAATGTAGACAGGCTCTTCCCATGGTGGTCTGCAATGGGAGGGTGAGAGGCCGTGGATGTAGATTAAAACGAGAGATGTTCTGACTGAATGTAAGGAGAAACTTTTCACCATGAAGACAGCCAGGCACTGGAACAGGTTACCCAGAGAGACTGTGTAGTCTCTGTCCTTGCAGAATCTGAAGACCTGACTGGCTAAAGCTGTAAACAGCCTGGTCTGATACCTTAGCTGACCTTGCTTTGAGCAAGAGGTTGGACTAGAGACCTGCTGAAGTCCTTTCCAACCCAAATTATTTTGTGTTTTTATGGCTTGTGTGCATCAGAGATTGAGAGAGATGAAGTAGCACTCCTTGTTCTCATTCCAGAACCGGGTTCGCTGGTAAGCAGAGAGTGGTAGCAGCGAGCATGTGTCCAGAAGTGGTTTGTACAGTGCTATGAAACCTCGACTAGACTGGTTTTGGGCCTTGTCTGATAAGTCTGTAGGGAACTGTGTTTTGCTTCATCGATTTAAAAGCTCAAGTCTCTGCTAGCTCTGGAATCTATTTGCCACTTTCCACTGCCAAATGTGTGTGTACATCCCGTGTTCTGATTTGGTACTTTCAGTTTTGCTGCCTCACCTCTGTCAGTGCAGATGGCAGCCAGTGGTTTTGAAAAGCCCAGGTTTTATGTCGGCTTCTTGCTGAATTCAGACGGCTAGTGGGAAGAACAAAGACTGCAATGGCTTGAGACACAGGTAGATGTGAGATGTGCCCCCCCCCCCCTCATTACCCTGCTTTGATTGCGTTTGGGGCTCTTGCTGTCAGCTCTTGAACTCTCCAAATTTAGCAATGGGATTTTCAGCCAGGAATTTCTTCCACTTGGCAGTCTGCCAGTGCTTTTGTCTACTGAATAGGCTTCAGGGCATGATGCAGATACATTTATTTTGCTTAGCTTTCATATATTTTCCATTTTTATGTGTGTTTTAGTTTTGGGGTTTTTCAGGGGTTTTTTGGTGGTGGTTTTTTTCACTTTCATTGTTTCATTCTTGACAAAGCCACAACCTATTTGGTCATGTTTCTGTAGGCAAGGGCAGTACTTTTTTAATGCAGTTCAGTCTAGGTAAGTTCTTTGTATGATTTCTGTGGAAATAAAAACCTAAAGCATCCCTGACTGCTGCAACAGAAGACTTTATAAATCACAAAGTAAATAAACCAGTTCAAGTGTTTTCGTAAAGCAGAAATAAACAACAAAGATTGAATTGAAGGAGCTTGGCTTTCCATAGTTAAATCTTGGACAATGTAGTAGCATCAAAATAGAAGCCTTATCTACTTCTTTTTGCAGTCATGTTTATATAGGGTGGTGAAGAATCAGACCTATAGCCCAAGAAAATGTAATGTTTCATGTAACTAGGCTGTTTTCCTGTTTGTTACCTCAAAGAAAATTTGGCGATTCCTATATAACAGGGTTTTTTTTCCCCAATTTTACCAGCACACACTGTTTTTTGGAAGTATACTTTTTATAGTTTTCTAGGGAGAGTGGGTTTATTGGAGTGATTGCTGCAACAGATTAGTACTTACTAAAGTTTTTTCAGAGGATCTGGAATTGTATATCAGAACTCATTTATTTTCAATCAGATACTGGTAGTTGTGGTTTTCAGATTCGTGTCCTCTGTTGTTATTTTCTATTAGTTACCAGCTTCTGCAAAAACCAAATGACGAATTTATTAACAGTCCAAAATCTCTACATGTAAAATGGAAATCAGTAAGAATATTTTCAAATAAAGATTTTTTGTGTAAGAAAGTTGCAGGATTGGGTCGTGTAATGTTTGAATACAGGGCAAAACAAGAAAAGGTGCCTTGCTGTTGCAGACAACTATATCCTCACTAGCATATGTTATATGCATAACAGCAGGCTTTTAGAATATGTAAGACACATTTGCTCTAGCCTCATCTGAGATCAGTGTCAAATTCTTTCCTCCTTAGCCCACTTCATGTAGTAATGTGTTTATTCTGTACACGTGTTCCCTGAAGTCTGGGCTCCTCCTGTGTGCCCAAAGCCACTCTGCTGTTCAGAAAAATCTAAAAAGTTTCGTATAAATTCTTCTGACTCTCCTTTATCAATGCATGTGCAGATTCTTTGCTTCTCCAAGGGACTGCAGAGACACACAACAGCAATCTAAAAAATCCTCTATTACTCCATGAGCTCCAGTAATCCCTGTCAATACACAGTAATTCTTTGTGATAGTGGAATGTAAAATTATAACAGTATTTTATAAGCTGCGATGTAGATTAAGACTGTTGTTAATAATTAATACTCAACATTTTACATTAATCTTTATATTTCTTTTCCTGTGGTAGCATGTTTTATTAAAAAAAAAAGTTAGGTATATCCAAATCAGTTAAATGATTATAGTAACATTATATTGCTTTTAATTTCCTCAGCGGCATCCGTGGAAATGAATGTGCCTTTTTTAATAAGTACAGGTCTGTGTGCATGTGTACATGCGTGCTTATATTTATAGCTTGAAAATATAACTATATATGTGTGTATATATATGTAATTTGAAAAAGCATATATATGTTTGTGTGCATATATATGTACAAGTGCAGTGAATGTGGTAATGGCATACAGAAACGTTGAGTGATATTTTAAATGGAAAGCTTGTGCCAGAATGCCACAGAACTGAGA
Organism: Egretta garzetta; assembly: GCF_000687185.1. NCBI lineage: Eukaryota > Metazoa > Chordata > Aves > Pelecaniformes > Ardeidae > Egretta > Egretta garzetta. Next base: position 1,767,635 of record NW_009260022.1, read on the forward strand.
AGAGTGAGAAGCTACAGGGGTTTATACATATTGTTGACTATGGTCCCGATCATGGTAACTAAAGAAATGTATCTGTATCCCTCCCCCTAAGGTTTAGGGATTTGTGTGAATCGGGCACTTGTTTTCTAGTATGAAATATATGCAGGAAACAAATTAATTCATGCCATTCTTGTTAAGGAGCAGTGTTTTGTGGTTGTTTCTTTGTTCCTTGAAGAAAGTTTGCTATTTCACTCATGGATTGTTTGCTGATCATTTTACTGGAAACAGGATTTCACTTTGTTTTAAATCAGAACTTTTTGCTAAATTCATTGTTAGGGAAGTTGACAGGTGAATTTGTGCTGGCCCAAGCTTCATCTCGGGTGCAAGTGTAAAGTTTCTCTACTTTATGTCAGTTAACCTTCTGTGGATTGCTGAAACATGTTACAGATCAACCACGCTCACCCCTGCAGTTAAATACAATTCTTAAGCAAGGTGGGGGGGCAGAGTGTCAGTGAAGTTGTTTAACAGGTCTGGAAACTGCTAGATACAATCATGATAAAACAGGTTTATATTTAAGATAATTCTAGGAAAGCACAGGGAACACCAGTACCTGTTTGTTCTCTATTCAAAATACGTGTATCTACTTATTTGAAAGAATAAATTAAAGCTATGGTGTGAAAATATGTCTTAAGAAAACTAGCTGAAAACAAAACAAGTTGCTTAAATTTCTCCATAAAACCCAGTTCAGGACTTCTGAGATTTTTTATTTTTTTTTTTTTTTTAAAGATCCGAATACTTGCACATTCACATTGTTGCTTTTCATGTTATTCACGGTTAAGCTACTCTGTTTGCTCACCCGCAGTGAGGCCAGCCCAACAGTATTCCTCTGTATTATGTTTATTTTCTTTTTGGCAGGATGGTCTCTGCTTAAAGGGCAAATGGTTGCAGCAAGCCAGTCCTGTCAGTTGGTAATTCCGAAGTGTCAAGTGGTTCCAGTAAAAGGCAGGAAGAATGCTGGCGTGTGGAGTTGTCTGTGATTTGGCTGTGGGAGATGGAGAGTGAAAGGCTCTTGCAGCCTTTGTTACTCAAGAGTAGAATTTTATTTTAATGAGTTTCATGTCGTAGGGAAAAAAATAATATTTGGCATGGAGGTGGACCACCTTGGGTTGGGGCAGAAGCCTGCAGATTATACTTCTTTTTCTGAACAGTTTATGTAAGAGACAGAAAATAATGGCAATACAGATTTTTAAAGTGATTTGCCTCAGTTTAAAATGCTAAAATTGGGATCTTGGGAATGCTGAGAGCACTGACCAAAAGTCCCTCCAGGGTATCTCAGACAGGTAATCAAAGAAATTCAGTCCCCTTAAGCGGAGGCTTGTACTGAATGTTCTGGGAAGTGTCTGCTGTTAATGTAGTCAATGTGTAAGGCAGGAGTAATAAATACTATTATTTTCCAGACTCTGACCAGATTATTAAAAACAATAATCAGACCTATTGCTGTAAAATTCTTTGTTATCGAGGAACTGCTTGACTCCCTAGCTAAATTCACTGAAGCATTTCCAGCATGAAAACCCGAGCAGACATTTTCCATTATCTTGTTGTTATGTCATGACTGACTTCAGTTTTTACAGTTTCTATGACAACCATGATTTTTGATTGGTAAAGAATAAAGTGCTAAAAGGGGTTTTTTTTTGGACTATACAGTATTTTTCCATCGAAGGAGTAGAGTGAAAACATCAAGATGCTTTTTGCTAATCAGTATTGTAATTGAATTGCTGCCTAAATGTGCATACCTGTTTGTGGCAGACTCCACATACACTGATTTTTTCAGATAGAACAGATGAGAAAATAGCCCTATTACAGTTGCCGAATAACTTTCTGGAAAATTAATGATAATTTACACTTACAGTCTAAGACATTCGTATTTTTCAAACCACATAGGTATTTACATTCCCATGTTAACCCTTGAAGAAATGTACTTCTCAAGACTGAAGGGAATTTCATCAGGTGGGTGTCAAAAAAAAAACTAAAAAAAAAGGACAGGAACAAGAACATGACTTGCTGGATTATAAGAGAACAGAGAGAGGGGTCAGAATGCACAGGTGAATGATTAGTGGTTACTGGGGAAATACAGAGAGGAGCTAATAAGGAGCTGATCAGAGTGGGAAGACAGCTTGTTGACTATGTCATGTACGAAGGAAAAGAGAAAAGGAGGTTCCCTGAGACAAGAGGAGCTTGACAAGCATCAGGGTGTTTTTCAGTACGAGCAAGAAAGCAGTGGTAACAGATTTTACTTGGTAAATATGTCAGTTTGCAGAAAGGGCTACAGATTGGCTGGCTCATAACTGGGAAAAGAGGGAGGGCTAATGAACAGAATGAGAATGAGCCAGTTTATCAAGATCAAAGGAATTTAATGCTCCAGCAGTTTGCAAATTCTTAGTCAGTGAAAGTGACTCATCCTCTTTCACTACATTGATGTGTGTGGAACATATTTAAAAACACATTAGAAAATTACTGGGAAATGTTGATTGGGATTCTATAGCATTTCCGGATCTTTGATTGTTAGAGATGCATTCTGGATGCATTGATTAGTTAGAGAAAAGCACCTGGCACTAAGAACGTATGTACAGATCCTGGTCCATATTGAAGAGTATGTACTGTCAGCAGGTCTGGAACTATCTTTTGCAGGCAAATGTGGGATCCCTGGTTCAGAATGAGACTAACGCAGTGTGTGAACTGATATTTGGTGATGGGCTCTTGTCTGTGAGATTTGCTAAAAATTAAACATGATGGTTGCATTTTGTCCTTTATTTGTGATGAAGAATAAAATTTAGATTCACAGTTGGAGTAGTATACCAGATTGAGTCTTAGCCTCTAGTTTTAGGGTTTTTATAGGAGTTAATGTCTTTAGATACCATTACAATATGAAAATAATTTTAATAACTTTGCAGTCTAATTTATAAAGATAGAATGTGAACTTTCTTTTTTTTCTCACCTGTAACATGTGCATGCAATTTTAGAAACACAAAACCATGATGATGGTGGCTTTCTTGATAAAAAGGAATGTAACTAAGCCCAAGGTCTTTAAAATCCTTTCAGAAGTTCTCTTCAGCTAACTTCTAGCTTGAATTTGAACTAGTCTTACCTGACATTCTTTTCTGGAGAAACTATAAGGTTGGGATGTAGATGGGCTTTAATTTAGAGAAGGCTTGCTCCATGGTCTTTGGCAAATAATATCAGAATTTTAAAATGTGTTTCTAAGTGTAAAAACCTTAGATGTCTTAGGTACTAAAAGTAGCTGTCCTGCTCTTCAGACATGAAGAAATATTAGGACAATATTTGGGTACCAGTGAAAGCTATGGGTGGCCTGATGTTAGCTTCTGTAGGAAAATAATGAATGCATCAAATCAAAGGAGGGGAAAATGGATCTTTGTGTTACCAGTTTATAACTTCTAATAGCTTCATTTTTGTCTGAAAAAATTTCTTCATGCTTGCTTTCTCAAGACTGCTCTATCCTAATTCTAGCTTTTATTCCTACTGAGAGTCCCAGTGGCCCTTCAGCAGCTTTCTTTGATTTTGCTCTTATAAAGCAAATGAAGCTTCAGAAAGACTCATACAATATCCTCTCTTCTTATCTAGTGCCATGCTTTGTTTCATACTTTTAATCATATTCTGCATTTTATACTGGTTTACAGCTTTTTTACTACCAATTTTTAAAGATGTTTTGAAATTTAAAACCAAATTAGAATTAGTGCTTTTAACAAATTATAGCAATGGACAGTAAGACAATATAAACTTAATTACTAATTTCAGTATGCACCACCCTTAGTACATGAGCCACTGGGTAGTGTTTTCTCCTTGCTGAACGCTGCTCTGCTGTTCTTTGCTCACATGAGCAATTGCTTTAGCAGTAGGCATGGCCAAGGGGAGTTAACACCAGGAGGACAGTGACATGAAGGCATAGTTCCTACTGGTAGTGGATTTTCTTTTAGAGGTTCCTTCCATCCAGTGGCTTGTTCGTGCTCAAAGGTTTTTTCCCTATCGGCAGATAGGGCTTCCAAATCTGTTGTTTGTGTGACCATGCTGTAAGAGATTTTAGGCCTCTAGCAGTGAGCTAGGAACAGCCTTCTGTGTCGCTTGTTTGGGGTTTTTTCTGTGGTTTCTTTTTGTTGTTGTTTTATTTTGGCTTTTGTTTGGTTGGGTTTTTTTAATAGACTAGCAGTTGTTCTTGCAAAGCAGAATTAACAAGGATGAACTTAGCAGTTATCTTTTCTTGGTGCTTCATGATGAAACTTTTTTCTAACGCTTACAAGAGAGATGCAACTGTATCTTCTTACCTGCATTTTCAGTATTGTCAGCCTTCAGTGATCAAGAGTTTTAATTCTGATTTTTATTATATCATTTTTATTGTACTGGGGCTTTTGGGGCCTAGACTTGGACCTGCTTAAGTTGAAGGCCTGTATCTGCCTACAGAAAATACAGAGACTTTCTCAAATAATTTACAGTCTTATAAGATAGCAAGCATATAGAATAAGTGTAGGAATGTAGGGAGGAATGGATCCATGGAAATTACTGACCTGTAAACAAAAAAATTAAAGAACTTTGATTGAAACATTAGGGAAAAAGAAAAGTATTCTGTCTTCTGGAGGCTGTATTGGCTTCTTGCTTTTTCTTCTTCCTCCATAGACCAGCTTCATCTCCCACATGTATTACAGTCTTGCTGTTTGCTCAGATGTCCTGGTGCTCACGGCAGTCCACTGGTGTGCATCAAGCATGAGGTGTATTGAAGATCCTGATCCTTACAGGAATGTAAGGAAACCAAGTATCAGTCCCCTCAAAAATCCCATAGTGACATTTTAAGCAGCTCCAGTTAGGAAAATATATCCAAACAATTATTTCCTTGGAATTTTCCAATTCAGTGAAGTAAAAGCAGTTACACCAATTTCTTTCTTTTTTTTTTTTTTTTTTTTTTTTTTTTTTTTTTTTGCTAAAGCTCTGAAGGAAACTAGACGGCTTTCTCAAACTTTCTCTGTTCCATGACAGCTTGTCTGTTTGGCTTCCCAGCAATCTTGCTGTAGTGTCTCGTGTTCATCTACCACTGGTTTTGAGCTTGCAAGAGTTTAAAGCAAGTGAGGGGACATGATTCTTCATTGATGCCATTCAACACTATCGATTGTTGTTCTTCTGTTCACTATGTAGCAATTTTGGTGTTTGACTGTGTATGAGAATACTGATGCTATTCTACCACTATGTATTTGTAGCACTAATAGCATTAAAGTATGTGGGTAGCATCCAGACCTTGAAGCTTATATTTCACAGTTTTCATAATACCTGTAAAAAAAAAAACCAAAAAGTAAGTAGCTGAGTAAGTAGCTGGTTTAGTCTAAATTTGCATAATAGTGAAATGACTCTGTTCTAAAGCAGAAAACCAGTTAGCAGTTGTCGAGGATGTTGACTTGTCCTGTTATTTCCCAGTTTGCTATCAAAGCCAATTAAGAGTCTTTTTGTAATGTGGAGTCTTTTGTATTTTAATGAATTCATCATCAAGTATGTATGCCCCAGAGTAATAGTGGTGAGAAAGGGATTTTCACCATCAGACTGACTGAAGACTATACCCCTTCCTCCCAAGTGAGGCTTTAACTGTTATTATCCGTGGCTCCAGCCTCGTTACATGACTGGGTTTCACTATGTGCTTGTGTGCAAAATAATAATATGCCAAGCCATTAACTCCCACTTGCAATGAATGTACTGAATACACCATCACAGAACTTGCTGTGTGCTTATCAAAGACAGCTTAACCTAATGTGAGTGCTTTCTGAACTGCTGTAATACTGATGTTTGGTGGGTTGCTCTGTATAAATGTTTTTTTCTTATTTGCAACTCCTTGTAAAGTTGTTTGTCCCCATTTTGGAGGCTCCAGGCTTGAAATGCAGACAAAGAGTCGATTTTTAGTACTGAAAGTTAGTTTTGGTGTGTTTCCAACTGGTTAGCAGAGTAGTTTATCTACGCAAGGATATCAGGGGATAATTTTGAAAATGTTAAAGCAGGAGTTATGCTTGGAAGTAAACTAATGGCAATTCCAAGCACTTCTTTAGCTCATTCTTATTTTAACTGAGGCATGGCTGTATTTGTACATCACCTGCTAGCAAAGAAAGCAGCCATAGGCAGTGGTCATCTGTAGAGCTATAGTTCAGCAGTGGTGGTTACTATGGAAACCGTAGGTGACCTACATTTTACCAAAAAGTGATAAAGTTTCTGTGAATTTTTTTTTGTTTGTGTTTTTTTTTTTTTAAATGAAGCATACCTATTGATTTCTACTACTGTTTATAATCTTTTACACATTGTTTTACTCAAGTAGTAGTCTTAGTTTTGAGTCATCAGTGTGGAATGGACACAAAAATCTTGGAGCAAAGATACTATTTAATTGTTATACTGCTATTTAAAATTAGTAGAAACTATTGCCTTTTGTTGTCATGTCTAATTATATGTTCTTAGGAAGAAGATAACAGTAATTAATTACGGTGTGCATTATAATAATGTATTACTTATAGCTAACAATGTATGGTCTATAATGGCTTGCAGTGGAAAGGCTTATTCTTGTGAATATATCTATTTGACTAACACTTCAAGTTAGTAACTACTGTATGAATATAGCTACTCAAACTGTTGGACTTTGAGTAAGCATCAAAAATGTTTCTGGCTTTAGCAAATTCAGCTTGTCCTTGCCTTTAAAGAAGTGAGCATTTTCTCAAAAAATGAGAGTATACTGCAGGCATTGTTAGAGAAAAGAACAGCCAGAAGAGAGGACAATGTGTGATATTTGAAATAAAGCTTGAGTTGGCATTTTAAATATACATTTCTTGCAATAAGATTAACACAGAAGGGTAAGCATTGGGCTAGAGCAGCTGCCTAATTAAGTCATTAAGTGTTGTGCTTTGTCTAGAGCTATGGCTTGCAGGTGAGCCAGGCCTGGATTTTCAGAAAATTTTGTCAAAACAGGTTCTCAGAGAAAGAATTTACATTTAATGTTCTTTATTTTGGTGGCTTTGTTGTTATTTAGATAAAAAGCCCTGTTCTACTTTAAATCATTTATTGTACTGTGTAGTGTGAAGGACTCTTTAGTTTCACAGAAATTAAGGACAGAAAAAAGCTAAAATATAGACTTGTTTGGGACCAAATCTATTTCCCCTCATTACTTTATGGACCACCTGCTAATTACTGAACCGTCTCTCATAGCCATCAGAGTCTGTCATGACATTTCATGAGATGAGGCTGAGGTGGGACTACATAGATCCACAACTGCCCATATTTGCAGTCCTTCCTCACTGTTCACATGCACAAGAGCACATGCATCCTGCAGCTGATAACAGAACCACATCCTGGTTTCTCCTATATTTCCCACTTTCTCTTCTCTGCCCACGCCTCTTTCATAGCCCTGTTTATTGCTCTGAAGTTTATACAGCCTGCTCAGTTTGATCTGTAGTGCGTGGCATGGTACGCTCCATCCCCTCAGTCATGCCTTATTAGATTAGCTACCAACTCATTTGTTTGCATACCTTCAAAAAATAAAACATTTTTGTTTGTTACTTTTCTTTCTTGCTCCGGAAAGCTGGAGTTGTATGCACTGTGTCCGTCTGCCTACCCTGTGATACGTGCAAACAGCTGCGGTAGTATTGGCAAGAAATATTAATTACTTGTGTAAAACAGCCAGTGCTGAATGCTTTGGGGAGTTAATCGTGTTTGCCTTTATGCTGCAGACTTTAATTATCACCTATACTTCCTGTATCACAATCAAAACCTTTGCCTTCCCAGATTATTTTGATCCTAAAAAATCTAAGCATGCCTTAAATAGAGAATGGCGCAATAGCAAGCGTTGCACCACTGATGCTTATATCATAGCCAGGGCAACGTGTAGGAGTCATGGCCTGTGCTGAAGGAGGATGTGAAAATCGCCAGAGGTCTAACTGGAGTCTGTAGAAACGCGTTGTCGTAGCCACGTCATTATGAACTACCTGTGAGCACAAAATACCTTCCAGGCACATTTGAAGTGTCTCTCTACTGCTTCTGGCCATAAGCCTGTCTCCAGCTGTGCTCAATTTTCAGTGCCACAGAAGAAGGTGAAAAATGATCAGTCAAACCGTAGAAACCAGATTCTACATTCAGAAATGTTGAAATGAATATTCCTTTCTGATCCTCTGCAAGTTGAGTTGAAATACTGAACTGAGAGAAGATTTAAAGAAGGATCACAAGCGTTAGGGGCCAAAATGGAAGGTGACACAAACAGGCATCTGTGGTGGCAAAGCCAGAACTGTCACTGGCTTGTGCCACCAGTCCCTTCTCCCTTTACTGCAGCCACGTCCACAAATGTGCAGTATGGATCAAATGTTTTGGTTATGGTTTTGGGTTTTTTTTGGTTTGTTTTTTTTTTTTTTTTCAAAACCTATATCTAAAAATGTCTTTTAGAAAGATGCCAAACCTTGCTTTAAGTACTTCGACAGATGGCAAGTCTGTCACCTGCCTTGGTAGGCAGGATTAATGTTTAATTGTCCTTGCTGTTACTGAATTTTGTTCTGTTCAGTGAAAGACAGGGAGGTTTTCAGACTCCCTGTTGTGTCAGAGCAGAAGTAGCGCATGTGTACCAGAAACCAAATGTGTGTACTGGCTACATGCTCAGAGGTTGTATGATCATTTATACTAGAAGTCAGGTCTGCTCTTATGAAATATAAAATATTGTATAAGTTAGTCAATATTTTTTTGCAATAATTAAATACTTCGATAAAATAACTTCTGTGGCTTACTCGTACATGTGACTCACATGCTGCTTTGACACCCACCCCCCCATCACTTTTTCTGTGAGTGTACATTAGGCATCGCTAATACTTTGATAGAAATTCTAAAAGTTTGTTGGTATCATTTTAACAGTAATGAGACATGAATTTCATTTTTTTAAGGACAGATTAAGGAAATGTCTACAGACTGAAAACATGATTTCAGAGGTCTAAAAATCTCCTGAGAGAAACTGGCGTTCTTTGAGATCACAAGGTCAGTAGTACAGTAGCGGTCATTCATGTGCATATATCTATACAATTATGCAGGCCTGATTTCAATTTTGTACCATTTGATGGTACAAAACATGGTGTTATGTTTTACATCTCTGCAGAGAATTTATTAGCAATTTTGGAACATTAGTAAAAAATTCCAGTTTCCAGCTGCAACTTTATGTTTTAAAATGCTTAAAATTCATGCTAAAAGCTATTGGATTAGTATACATCAGCAGCTTCCAATGTAACTAGATTTATACAGTAAAAAATGTCCCTAACTTCTTGCCTGTGTTTGTAAATGAATTAATTACTGCATATTTGCATCTTTCTTCACTTGCTTGCAAAAGTACAAACTGTTTAATATTTTGGAAAAGGAGACACAAAGTTATCTGAAGAGGTATTTTCAAAGCTTGTCTTTTAATTTGTCACATCATGATGTGATCTATTTTTTCCAAAGACTGGAAGTAATGGATATGATTTATTCAGGCACAAAGACCTAGGCAACGCATCTCAAGTAGTAAAAGTGTTCAGAGAACTGTGTGTAATCAGTATAATATTTTAATAACATCACAAAATAATTTAAAATGCTTGATAAATACCAAGAAAATGATGATAGCATCTTCTCTTGGATAACGTGTTCATAATTTGTCGTAAGTTTTGCTTGGATACTGGAAAACATGTATAATTGTTATCCTTTAGGTGTTACTAGAATGTTATTTTTAAATGCTATGTGTACGGGTGAAGTAAAAGTCAGAAAGCACAAATGGAGTTAACTCTAATCTTGAAGGGTCTGTTTGGATTATGGGTTAACCATGATATGAATGCAAACATTAAACCTGGCTTTTCATGAATGACTATGGATCTAAATGTCACAGTATGCTGCTTATGTACAGCATCATGTGGGCGTGCGCATGTAGGGCAATATTCCACGAGCACAGTTATTGGTCTCCTTTTCCTGTTTACCTTGTTGAATGTTTTTATGGCCTGACTCAAATGAACTTTTAATATGATTTCTTTTTACCTTACCTGGATTATCCTTATCACATGTTACTGAAGGCAATTGGCAGTTGATTCAGTAGCTTAAGCCTTAGTATGTTGTGTCTGTTTTTGATTATCTGATGAGTTTCTACTGTGAAGAGGATGCACGCCGCTTAATGAAGGCTCACTTGGCCCAGCTTTCCTAACCTTTAGTATATAAATGAAGATTAATTTGTTAGAATTTTTGCATAATATTAAGAAATAATAACACTTTCAACATTGAAATATTTTTCTTTTGCTATACTCAAGTGATGTGAAGTGTGTTCCTCTTTCTTGTGTGCTTAGCATGCAGTAAAGTGAAACTATAATGAAAAAAATCCCCAGAAACAGTACTGCTGATGTAAGTAAGAGGTGCTCTATTAAGTTAGATTGGTAAATGCTGCAGGAAAACTTTCAAAATGATCTTTTTCCAAATGATCTGTCTTTTGCATCGTTCCTCCAGAGCGTAACACTGGTGATCACCAAAACCAATGCACTATGTTCTGTCAACAAACTGTAACAAAATTTTATATCAAAATTCATTTTAATTCAAATCTTTAATATTTATATAAAAGGAAAAATGTGTTAGGATTTCTCAAAAGTACATGATTTAGGAATCTAAGCCTCATTTTTAATAGAATGAAGGCTTGTCTTTCAGTTGTGTACTTTTATCAAATTTCTGTAAAATAACGTTGTGTCACATTGTTCAATCTTTTCTTGGTAAGAGTAATATTTTATCAAAGGTACTCTAAGGCAACCAGTATTTAAGATAACCTCAGTTTACTAGATAATACTTGCCCTGATCTTGCTTATCACATTTTAGCATTTATTGTTTGTTGAAAATGGAAATATGAAAAAAAAATTAAAAAATTCTGTGGAGCAACCTAGGCCAAATGCAAATGGTGGCACTGTTTGTGAAATGCAGTTGCACATGATGGGTAGGCCCCACGCTACCATTTTACGTGGAAAATCTGTCACAGACTCAGTGAGCTGAGCTTTTGGAGTCACTTGTGAAAGACAAAGAAGAAAGATTGTTACCTGCTTTTGTACAGATAATACCCAGGAGAGCCTTTGACTCACTGCCAAATCTGTGACTAAAGAAAAGGACCTTAAGCAGCCCCCACAGAGGAGCCCCCAATTCCTGTAGCAGTCTGGACTCCTAGTCTTCCTGCCTGCTAGGAACACACAGCCACTGGGTATAGGAGCTTGTGTTCTTATTCATTGCCGTGAAGAAACACTTAGATAAGACGACAGCTTTCTCCCTCCTCTTTTTCTAATTCTCACAATAATGTGTATAAGAGAAGAGCGTGCAAGTCTTGACTTACCATGTGATTTGATAAGAATCTTAGGCTTGTTTAAAAATTGCCTTTTTAAGAAACAAAATGCTTCATTTCTTTCAGTAAGCATGAAAACATGGGTCAGATTGCTGGAATTAATTTCTTAGATGCCTAAATGTTACCAAACTTGCAAAACTTGTTGATACAATTGGACCGATGTCATGGTTTAACCCAGCTGGCAACCAAGTGCCATGCAGTCGCTTGCTCACTCCTGCCACAGTGGGACAGGGGAGAGAATCGGAGGTATAAAAGTGAGAAAGCTCGTGGGTTGAGATAAAGACAGTTTCATAGGGAAACAAAAGCTGCGCACGCAAACAAAGCAAAGCAAGGAATTAATTCACCACTTCCTATGGGCAGGAAGGTGCTCAGCCATCCCCAGGAAAGCAGGGCTCCATCACGTGTAACGGTGACTTGGGAGGACGAACACCATAACTCTGAACGTCCCTTCTTCTTCCTCCAGCTTTATATGCTGAGCATGACATCATATGGCATGGGATATTGCTTTGGCCAGTTTGGGTCAGCTGTCCTGGCTGTATCCCCTCCCAGCTTCTTGTGTACCTGGCAGAGCTGAGAGCTGAGAAGTCCTTGGCTAGTCTAAGCACTACCCAGCAACAACTATACCATCAGCATGTTATCAACATTCTTCTAGTACTAAATCCAAAATACAGCACTATACCACCTACTAGGAAGAAAATTAACTCTGTCCCAGAAGTAACCAGGACAACCTAAAATTCTGGGTCATTATCAGACACTAGAAGACAGTTATACTTACTACAAATTCCTGGTTATAGCTATCGTAATCCAGCAGTGTGAAGCCAAGCTTTTGTCATATTGTTCTGATTTGAGGCATGGAGGAAGGATAAGAGTTCCCATCCCCTCGCCACTTCTCCCTCTGGTACTTGGAATTAGGTTTCTGGACTATGTAAGAGATCAGTTGAAAGTAGTTTCCTTTTCCAGGCTTTATATAGTAAATACCATAAGTAACCTATCTAAACATAAGATAATAGTATAAATAAATAACATGATAACAGACGTTTTCTATTTTTCGGATGTTTTTTCTCCTTGCCCTTCCTTTTGTGAAGGGGAATTTTGTTCTATGCACTTTTTACATGGCAGGCTAACTGCTGTAGCTAATTCACAGGAATAAGCAAATTCCGAAAGAAGGACAAGCTGGGAAAATTAATAATTTAACCTCAGATAGCTGGGATCTGCACAGAATTACAATGAGAAGTTTTTGCAAAGGTTTTTGTGTTAACCAGTTAAGTTTAAAGTAGCTTTAGAAGTGCTTATTCTCCAGTTGTTTCACGACAGACTGCAGGCTTCCAGTTCAAGCATCTTGTCACTTCTGTGCCTTCTTCCTCAGGCAGTAACCTATCTTTTCCATGGTTTGTGGACACCCCCTCTACACCTCCCTTCCCATACAGTGTCACAACAGCCTCCACTTACTTTCTTCCTGCACTCCTCAGAATTGTCAACAGTCATCGCAGCCTCGAAAGAGCAAATGTATTAAGGTATACACTTTGATGCATTAAGCAAAGCCATTTTTCCATTTCTGGAGTGGTCTCCCCTCTCTATATGTTACTGGATTTGAATTTCTCTTTCAGTTGAAGGACAGACAAATGATAGAAATTTGTCCCTACCTGTAAGATGACAAATACAGTTTTGATGAAAAAGGTTTTGTCTCTACCATACGTGATAACAGTTCTGGTTTTGATCCTCCCCCATGTCCAAACACAAGGTTCCTGTCCACCATTTATCTCCACACCCCAATCTCTGGCTAACAACAAAGGGGGTGAGGTGGGGGGAGGGAACCTCAACAACCCAACCGAACAAACCCCAAAACAAAAACCAAACCAAAGCCCATCTACAACTCTTCAAATGAGTCTGCATTTACAAGGTCTGAATGGGGATGGGGATGAAAACTGTGCATAATCAAATCTGAATCCTCTGTCTGAAATGGGAGGGAGCAGAGGGACAGCATAAATCACTCATCTAGTTGCGCTGGGACATCTGCCCAGATATAGCAACTGTGAAATCTGGAGTAGAAACCTGATTAAGTTGTTTTTTAACCACTGTGTTATCTAGCTTTAGCTCCATGTGCTGTATCACAGAGTCTGGATCCAGTGGCTGCTTTAAGACATTTTAGCTGGTGGGGATAAACCCCCGTGAGAGTCACTGCACAAATGCTGTATATACATTCTCTTCAGTGGTGCTGGCTTGGTGCTAGCACGTGTACCCACTTAACACAGGAGAGATGTGAGACATGCAGAGATTTGCCAAAGGCTATAAATTTCTGAAGGGGATGATCCCTGCTATCACAAATGCAACAGTTTTCCCATGCCAGGATCTATAAAACTGCAGGACAACTGAACAGAGGATATTTCGGGAACAAATGGCATAGTCTTATTTTTAAAAAGGACATAATTTAATTTTATGTGACAGTACCTGCATTTTAATGCATAGCATAATAAAGCCTGAACCCTTTGGCTGAGGTCAGCCTATCTACTAATGTCTTCTTTTAGGAGTAGTTAAGCATCTAAAGAAAAATTCTCTTCCCTTAAACATTTTACAGTGGTTCACTACACGAGTTTTTAATCAGAAATCAAAATATATGGGAACTAGGAAGATTTATGTGCCTATAAATTCCCTCAGTGCTTTTCTTCCTAGAAGTCAGAAATACAGAATTAAAAGATAAAAAGGCATGTGTCCCATGTTCCAACTCTGAGAATAACTGCTGCAAAATTTCTCCCCTAGTACTAGGGGCTTGTGTTGTAAGTTGTGGGGCTGTGGTTTCCATTCTGAGAGTTTTGCTCAGGTACCAGTATTAGTTAAAAAAATTATTTACTGGGGATATCAAACCCCAATATTTAGAGAGCAAAATTAATTGATATGTTTTGTCCATTTCAGGAATGGGAATCGGTTTAAAAATCCTAAGTAATTCTACTGGAGAAGGTGTGTATTATGTAAAGAATAAGTACTTTCATACTATCTCTGCCCTTTTGTCTGTGAAGACACAGATTTTGTTGATAATATGATGTAGTGTTTGAAATGAGACACAGGGACCTCAGAGACTTGTATTCTAGGCTTTAGAGTTTCCTTCCTTTGGGAATTTTAAGAATTCATTAAATAAATCTGGCCAGGAGAGATTAAACCCCTCTTTTAGCAAGGTGCTTAAATTATATTCATGCTTAATGGGAATAACTGTGCTGGGACCAGTGTTTTTTAATATCAGTTCTCATTCAAATGGGGCCTTAAAAATCCAGCCATCTAAAACTATAGCAGAAGAAATTGTTCATCAGTAACCTTAACCATTTAAAAAAAGCATATTATTCACACTTAAATATTTTAACAATCTATTTCACCTGACCTCTGTTTGTTCATCATCATCCCTATTATCATTTTGATTGTTTGAAAAGCATTATAATTCAGTGGTCCAGTTTAGTACTTAAGTAAATCCTAGACACATTCTTGTTATTTCTAATCCATCAAGAGTACCCAACAGCTCCTTTATTTTCTTTTTAGCAGTCTAATGAGGTCAGAAAGGTCAGAAGAAACTAGCAAGAAAGGTCAGAATGGCTTATGCATGGGTCCTTTTCTGTAGGCTGATATTCAGCATGCTGGGAATGGGTCAGGCTCTCCTGTTTGGATTGTGCAGCAAAATAATGACATGACCAATTTGACAAGTAGTCTTCATTATCCTTTCCCACAGAATATATTTCTACGACTAGAGCAATTAGTAGGGATTATCTTTGAGAAGAGAAATAAACGGCTTTTAACTGCTTTGTGAGTGCTAAAATAATGCTAGGTGGTTTAAATTTTTCCTATCTGAAGAATTTTTTTTTTTTTGTAAATTCAAGTGACAGGATATCAGCCTGTATCAGAAGAAACAGTACGTTCCCATCCACTTACTGCTATTACTTAGAAATAGCATTCTAAAGTTTGTATCAGGCTTAAATTTTCCTTTTTTTTTTTTTTTTCTTTTTGTTATTGACAACAGTGCAAAATAACTCCTGATTGATTTTGATTTTCTTCCTCTAATTATTTTGACTTGTTGATTTTCTCTAACTGGTTCTCTTGAAGCAGACCTTTTACTTTTAAACACTAAGAGCGGAATTGTGGGATAAGTAGCAATAAGATGGTTTTTTGATTATTTTTTTTTTTTTCTTCATATGGAGAAGCTAGGCATGGAATAGTTAATCTGCTTGAGGTCTCACAAAATTACTCATTAAAAATGGCTTTCAGGGTTTTAACTGTTTATGGAAATTGATTTTGGGTCTCTGCTGCCAGTCCAATGCTAGCAGTTAGATTAGGTTCTCTGTTTTACAACCCAGAGAAAAATTTTGAAATATAACCATTAGTTAAAGTCTGAATAACACCTGTATAGGGAAAATAACAGATGTGTAGTAATTAATAAGCGCTTGGCAGTTTCTTTGTAATATTTCTCTAATAAGAATGCGTACTATTTGTTGCTAGTTTTCATTGCTACTGTTGAATTGTACACAAACAGACTATGGCTTGAGAGCCCTTGCTTACCCACTGTCTAGTAAAAATTCCCCTACCTTGTATTTGACACTTAATGTATATGTGGGCCTCTGAATTTTTGGCTTTGTTTTCTGAAGATTTGGCTTTGGCTGATGATTGCGTGTTGGATAGAGGGTTCCAGTGCTCCTACCACTTGCAGAGTCACCTTGTTTGTATGCTTAGACTGAACAAAACACTGGGGTTCAGGCTAGATCTGACTCGGCTGTCAGCCTCTCTAGTATTTTGGGTTTTGGCTTTCCCCACCCCCATCCACAGTAGTCTGAGGCCATTGATATATTTTCACCAAATTCTCTGATTTTGTGTAGCAAAGTGATACCTTTCATATCTTCCACTTTTTGCGCAGCGCACATTAGACTTTGTGAATTTTGCCTCTGAGTTTGCTGGAGGGTTTGGATGCAAGGCAATTGCTTTTTATTACTTTTTTAATGGCTAGAATTATGTTCCTAGCAAGTATCACAGTATGGTATTTCTGGTATTCTCATGCATTTACTTTATTCTGTCATTCAGTTCCTTCAGGACCCATGTGCCTTATTTTACGCATATATACATTAGATACAAATGTATTTCCTAGATCTCAAAATAAACATTTCTGCCTTATCCTCCACAACCCATCTTCAAGAGTTTACCATATTTCATCTTCTGAAACGTTGGATTGCCTGTGCTTTTTCCACTCTTGGTTCTTATATTCCTCTAAGTGCTACTTGGTTTATTTTTGAAAAGGCACTTTTGTTTTTTCCTTCCCCGTCCTACAACTTTCTGGACAGTTATGCTTTAGTGGTCTTTTAATTTCCATCTGTAATTTTTCTGGCTAATCCAAGGAAAAAAAAAGTTAATTTATGATGTCTATGCTAACGATAGATGTACCCCTCTGAGTTCTGCTGTGGAATTGTTTTCCAGTGAGCAGTCTGTCTCTCCTCCAAGATAGTTAACTGAACTCAGCTGTGAAGCAAAAAAATCTTATGCAAACTTTTTTATCGTTTTCCATCTCAAGTATCACTAAATCCTGGCCTTAACAAGTGCTTTCTTACTGTGTTCTCATGTGTATATAATACGGCTTCAAAGGCAATGTTACTTTGACCTGCTGATGCATCACTTTGTATCCACTTTAGCATCACAGTTTTTTTAGTGTTATAAACGTAGATTCTTTGCCTCTGCTTCTTGAAATACAGGCAAGTTCTTCTTGGCCTTTTCCTTTCCACTTACCTGTTGCCATTCATTAATATTGGTAACTTTACAAATTTTCAACACCCATGCTGTTTCTAATGTTTTGGAGCAGTGCCTGTAGATTTATTTCATTGGTTTTTAAATTCTTTTGTAAAACTCACCTTTATCGTTATGTATATAAAATTTGCAGTTGGCATGTGAAAATAACTGTTATGAGATGACCAGTGATAACCTTTTTGTTTTCTTTGCAGTCCTAGCTCTTTGAATCCACCTTTGTTTGCTACTTGACATTTAAGATACTTAGCTTCTAAGACTATACATCAGAGAACCTGTTAAGGCTATATATCAGGCTATATATAGATTTTAAGGCTGTTAATGCTGTCATTATTGTGGTATGATAATCTATGAATAACAACCAGGCAAGGTTTGTGGGGAAATTAGTATTTTTAAATTAGATTAACTTCTACAATTAGAAAAATAGACAAGCTTTTGTGTGTATGACTCCTTTCTCATGTCCTCAAAGGGTTCAGTTTTCCTAGTCATCTCAGCTTGTCTACTTAAAGATACCACTTTTCCCTGCAAACTTTGCCTCTGTCGTTGCTTGACACCCTGAATGTCATGACAAGGCTAGCAATTGTTGATCTGAGTCTGTTCCAGTATGTTATGAATATAATTTTTTAAGTTATTTGCAACTGCAGGAAAAGAATAAGATCATCAGCACAGACTATGTTCCGATTTGCTGTTTTTAAATATGTTGCAAGCTAAATATGGTAACTTTTCAGGAATTCTCACGTTACTGGAGATGATGAGAAAACTGCAGGGTGCACAATGCACAGTTACGAACTCATTGCCGTTGATAATGGCACGAAATATATTTTCTGCATGTAAATGGGGCCACTCCTGTCTCTGAGTCCACGACATCCAGGGCAGTGAGAACATCTTTTGCTCTGGAAAAGTAGAACGCTTGGCCCTCACAAATCTTTATACTTCTGGAAATCTTAAATGGCTTAAGTCTTCATTTACGAGCTGGTATCCTGGAGACTTACACCACCCCTACCAACAGCAGACTTAGGGCTGAAGGAGAGCAGTTGCAGGCAGGCAGCTAGAGCAGTGGTAGGGTCACTGAAATCTGCCCACCCAGGAGATGGAACGAGACAGCAAGGACCTTGGCTTCCTGCTCTTCAGTCACAAAACTGGTGAGTTCTTCTATGAGCTTGGAGCTGTTTATCTGGTAAAAGTTGGTTAACAGCAAATGACAGCTGGTGCTGTCAGCTTGCACCTTTGCTGTAACCTGGAAGGTCAAAACAGACATGTTGACTACGTTCTTTCTAAATATCTGACAAGACTAGTATTATCTCCACTTATTATAGCAGAAATAAACAGGGTCCTCATGTTTCTAAAAGGAAAAATACCGCGGCAGAGACAGTATTATTCTTCGTGCTTAAAGATGTCAGGCCAAAAGGATAAATCTGGTTGAGAAACCACGTTCAGTGCAGGGATGCCAAAAATCACACTGAGGTAATAATCGCTTCTTTTCTGCAACATAGGAAACTGTCAGATGATGCAACTTCCTATCAGGTGATATCAGTGGTCCCTACAGTCCAAGTTTTGTCTCTGCCATAAATTGGTGAGCCTTATTCAAAGTATTTGAGTATAATCTTTATGGGAAGTCTTATTTATTTTTTTAATCTATTCACGGGAAAAGAGGTCAAATAATGATTGCAAAAAGAAAAAAAAAACAACTTTCATCCACTGAAAGAGGCTGAAAAAACTGCAGTCTTTAGGGACTGTAGCCTGACATACTCAACCCATGGCTATGGTATTTCAGTCAGGGTGATAAGTGTATCTACTTAATATTGTGAACAAAAATCTAACTGGAACATTAAGCTGGTAGATACCAAGCAGTTTAATTAAAAAAAAACCCAAAACATTTATGAAGATTTCTGAAATGCTGAAATCTTGAAAGACTTTTGGGCTATAAAAATGCTCTAATAAAACTCTTTATTTAATCCTGATGCCTTTTAGGTCGAACTGTTAGATAAAACAGTTGCTCAATTACCGCTTTTACAGAAGAACTTCCAAACTTGAACATGTTGCAGTAATGTTGATCCTTGCACGGTTCCAGGGCATGTGACTACTGCAGTTACTCTTTGTACTCTCAGAAAGCAGACCGAAAACACAGTGTGCCTTTGAACACCAGCTGAAAACTCTGTAATCAAATTGTAAATCAGCAGTCCATTTTGATCATTGAAGTAATGGATTTATACCAGTGCATCCTAGAACTGTCCACTGATTTGCAAATATCAGTGGGGTTATTTAAATATTGCTAATCGATTCTTTTCCTATATGAAAGAAAAGGCAGTCAGTGTTTCTTGGAAAGTATATTTCTGAATTGGAGGAGCTTACTTTCTGAAGCTTTTAGAACATTAGAATGACATAGTAAAAAGTTTGACACAAGAATATAGTGGTTCAGTTTTTAACTTGATGAAAATCTTGTATATATGCTATGAAATTTATTTTGGATGCTCAAATATATGATAGGATTTTTCATTTAATTTCTTTCAGGGGAAGTGAAATCATTGCCGTGTTTTTAGGGTATGAGGAGGTGAATGTCCTGCAAAATACTTTTACTTTCTTAATGTAGTCTGCTGTCATGGAACATATGGGGGGGGGGAAATGTGTTGTGTTGTGTTCTGCTGGTAGAGAAGACTCAACGTAAGCAATAAAATTCCCAATGCTCTGCTGACATTATCAGTGATGCTGGCACACAAACAAAGAAGTAAATAAAAATTATTTTCAAGCTCTGCTGGATACACATAAGGGAAGGAAATCAATGCTGGCCAAATGGAAATGGACAGAAGTATTAAAGGAGAATCAGTTTCTAGGCTTTAAAGGTTATTTGAAACAGTGAAAAGTTACCATACAACCTAGAATTCAGTGTTCTTTTTAAGCTTTAATGATGTATCTAAAGTGGTATGTGGGATGTACAAAGGTGGGAAGAAGTGTTGCAGCGGATTCACTTCCTGTGGAATGAATGTTCAGCAATTCAAGGCAGACACCTTATTTTAGAATTTAGATATCTTCTTCTCTATAACAATAGAAGTCCACTATGTATTTTATTCTAAGTAGTGCATTGAAAATGTCTTGTGTTGCAAGTTGGGATGCTTCATAAACCACTAATGGTAGAAAACGTAAAAAATGTAAAAAATTGCTAAGTTGCTGCTTAGATCTGTCTGTGCGTCTGTTATATTTTCATGTCTGTTTCTGCTCAGATTAAAATACTTCTGTTTATGGTAGACAGGAACAAATTCAAAGATTGTAACAATGAAAGATCCACCTCCAGTGGAGGATAAAAACGAAAGAGCTTGTCTGCTTCACTATGGAAATCATGAAAGTGAGGAATGCAGCAATGTTGCTGGTTACAGTGGTGCTTTAGAAAGTTCTGTTGACAAGTCCAGTAAGGAAAGATGGTCTGCTTCCTCCTGACTGGATTTTACTCCTGTTTCAATTGCGTTGCCTCAGTAAACTTTGTTTTGGTTTACCGTGGTATAAGGGGGACTGGAAGTACCAAATAGTTGGAGAAGAAGAAAAAGAGAAAATACTAGCTATCATGCTTGCTTCAAATATCTCTTAATTTTATTTATTTTTAAGCTTTTTGCTGGTCAACAGTCAAGTGAAATTTGGAAGTTGGAAAACGGTACTATGAGAAAAGGTGTACTTAGTAACCAAGCAAGAGAAAAGGGATGGAGTAGGGAGTATGCCAGTTAATTAAAAACAAGAAAGCACCTTTGTTTCTTCTGTTTATGCCTTGCAATTTCTAACTGCACCAAGCATAGCTCTGTGTAGTTCCGAATTACTCTCCGGCACGGATCATGTTGCTATGTCTGAGCTGTCATGGAAACTGGCTGGAGCAAAGCTGGTTTATGAAGCACATACAAGACAGCACAGGCAATCTTTCTTCTTAAAGTATCTGCCTTCTTCTAAGTCTTTTTTTTTTTTTTTCCCTTTTTTTAACATGATAACAAGCAGTTTGCTATTTAAAATAGAACTTACTTTGTTTTACTGGAGAAACTCCATGCTCTGCTAGCGTTTTGGACCTTGCGTAAGGCCAGTGATGGCTGTATCAAGCACTACAGCAATGTAAAATTAACTGCTTTCATTATTCACATCACCTAATGCAACAGCAGTCAAGAGATTCTTTTGCTGCTTGCTGTACAGCTCTCAGTACATTAATTTGCGTGCTAAAGTTAATATGTTCTTTGGTTTTGGTAGTTAACCAGCAGTTTTAAGAAAGAGTTTCTTTCTCCTTTCGCAACCTGTATGTTTACTACAGAGGAGTATTTTTGTTTGCGTACAGTAACTCTTCTAATGCGTAGAATCATTCAGTGGTGTTTTCTGAAATGAAGTGCACTTTCCTCTGAGATATCACCCTGGTGAGAAGGTTTGTTTTATCTTAGAAAAATGCAGGTATCATAAGATGTAGCAAGAATATCTCATTAAAAACAAGGTGTTTTCAAGAGCTGTTGTGCTAAAAATCATGAGGAAGTGGTACGCTGTTGTATACCTCGTCGTATGTGTAAAGCACTGTTACTCTGTGGCTTCTTTGCACCACATGATTTAGGAAGTCGCTCCTGGTCAAGGAGATTCTTCTAAGAGTCAGAAAGGAAGGAAACTATACATGGTGTCCTTCAAATTTACAAGACAGGGCAAATGTGTCAGAAGTAGGAGTGAAGGGTGGCACTGGCAGCCTCACATTGACATGCTAGGGGTCACTGTATGAAGTTTGGAGATGAGATCGCTAAGGTGTCAGAAATCAGAACAGCTTCTCCCAGGCCTGTCCTTCAGTTACAAGCTGCTTTCTCTGCCCATCTGTTGAGCTGAAGAGGTCTTCGTACCCTTTCAAATAGATTCTGTCTGTTTTCCTGCACTTCGCTGACTAAACTCTTCAAAATATGGTTGTACTTCTTTGTTGAAAATGTCATTTAGGAACGAGTAAGTTTTTCGTTTTGTGTAATTCAGGAACCCGAAGTGTGTTATTCCTTCCAGCAGGCTATTGAAATCCATCAAGCCCCAGTGTTTGGAACTGAGTAGTTAATGTGGCAGTACTTGAAGATTAGCTGTGGCTGTGATGTATGTGGAGAGAGCAAGACATTTGGGGCCAGGGTGAGGAAATTTATTTGATTAAATTATATTTGGTCTGGAAAGAATATGTGGAATTTCCCAGTGTTACTGGCAGTAACTTCAGATGGAGAGCTTTAATTAACATTACACTGTTTTCTCTCATAGATCTGCATTTTTAATTCTGTAGAACTTCTTTTGTAATGGTGGAGTTCCATGGGAAGTTGGCAGCTATGCCTCATCCTGAGCTCAAATTAGAGGAGTTTGCATGGGCAAGGTTTATAGATCTTACCAACAGAGTGATCACAAACCATCTACTTCCAAACCCGAAAGCCAATGCTGAGGCATTTGGAGTTGTGGCTGCTGTAGCTCATAAAAAGCAAACCATGGCATGTGAACCATGCTGTTTCTTAAGAGCTGGAGTAGAGCATGTATGACCCACTGAACACGTTTCATAAATCCTGGACTTCAGATCTTTTTTTGGCACTAGACTGCAGAAGAAAGTTTCAGCAGTTTCTTTTTCACAGCTGGTGTGGAAGTTCTCGCATTTTTGGTGTACTTGGAGAAAGAGGAGCTCTTGCATTTTATTGCAAGGTACAAGATTCATCCCTTTAGAATAACAAGGCGTTCAGTGCGAGTTGCTCCTTTTTGTTTCATGAAATTGAACGGTGCTGTCCCAATAATTGTTTTGATTCCTATCCGATTCATCCAACTGTGACACAGGATACTGAACAGCAGATTAAGCTCAATATCTAACAAAATAATTTAATTGTATAAGGTGGGAATGATTCTAAGTTCAAATCATAGGCTTAGTCTGTTTCGTGATGCATGGCTGGGTTTGGGTGGTGGTTGTGGGTTTTTTGGGGGCTTCTTTTTTTTTTAATTCTGTGCAAGATCTGTATTTAAGCACATATCACCTGTGTAAGAGTACTCAAGTTTAAATGCATATAGGGTAGAATAACCCAGGTTTTATGTAATTATTCATTACTAATGATGGAGATGACTCAGAGTCTGAATTTCCGTAGCAGAGCCCTTTTGCCGTAGGTTCTGTGGAATGGGAAAGCATAAGAATGTTCCTGTGAATTACTTTTCCTACAAAGCAGATGTGGGATCTGACAGTTTACCCTTATTTACAATTTGTCAGCAGGTTTTTGATTCTGTTTCAATCTGCATTCACAAGGAACATTTTATTAGAGAAGAGAGCACCCTTGCTTACCTCGACTCCCATGGGAGGCCTTGGGTGGAAGAGACTGCTAAGCTTTTGCATAGCATTCTCCCACTATTGCTTCAAGGACAGGTGAATTTGGATTCTCCTAAAGAAGTCCCATCTGTTACAGTAGGGGTACCAGAAAGTATTGTCTCATTTGCAGCTATTCCTACTATTGAGTTACAAGGGAGGTCCAGGTTCTGGCTACTATTAAACTCTTGGGTGATCTTTTAACTCCTTTCATGGTGGCAAAAAGGCACTTCCTCAGAAGCATGTTTGGGCAGAAATTCAACAGAATTACTCTTGACAAAGACTTCCTTCTATTTAGTAAACCTGTAAAAAGAGGGTACAGGTTGGAATATAATTTAGCTACCAAAAATGTCAAGTTAGAAATCCCAAATTCCGCTATGGAGGATTGAACCTTCCCCCTTCCCCCTC
>NW_009260022.1:1791554-1795188 GCF_000687185.1 Egretta garzetta
CCCGCCCCCCAACCTTGAAGGACTGATTAACTGAGGCTGCCTTTCGTACAGCATGAAGACTGCTTGCTGCTATTGTCTCCTGCAGAAACAGCACTTTCCTGCTAACTGGTTTAACTGTATCGTGTCCTTGAACATGTTTTCCTCTAACGTCCTTTCAGGATTTGAGAAGTGCTCCATAGTGTATATAATGATACCCAGAAAATGTGGCAATAGTACTCTATTCCTGATCAGTTTTTGTGCTTTCCATCTGTCAAACATTTGGTTTTTCTTTTTTCCCCCTAGTGCTACTGCAGCAAACATGCCTGCCTTTTGTTTGTCTTCCTACACTAGCATCGTGACATCATCAATGATATCGCCAGGGGAAAAAATACGCATAGCTGTAGCTAAACCAGCTGTTCGTTAGCAACACATCTAGTCTGCTTTCGTTTCTTCTCATTAATGTATAAGCGGTAGTGTTTCTTGCTTAAGAGATGTAGAAGGTTCTCAGCCACGAACCATCTGCTCGGTCCGTGTCTTTGGGTAGATAAAAATGGTGGCACTTTAAAACACGCTCATTCTTGATAATGGCATTTTTTAATAAACAAAATGCATGTGAGCGTCTAGAAGATATTCGCTGGATTTAGTTGTGGGTAATTCTGAATCCTTTACTACCCATATTTTATAATTCAGTGCAATCACAGAGACCGCATATCAACTGTTAGAAAACCTTAATAATGCACGATGAGCACGATGCTGAGAACAATAAAGAAACAGGGAGTTTTGTCACTGATTTGCATGACGACACAGTAACGCACATGAACCTCTGCTCGTCATGCTTGTCCCTTCTTCCATGCAAATCAGTGGCAAGACTTCCACTGACTTCCACAGGACCAGAATAACGCCAGCAATGAGCAACAAGCTGTCATTTATTCTAATGAGGGAGATCTGACATAGAATAAGTAGGTATTTCATTTTTGGAATGTTAATGACAAGACAGTTTCTTTTTGTCATCTTATATTTTCAAAATGCTATGGATTATTCCAGAGATATTTGACTATTTCATAGAATAGCTGCATCTTTGCAATGTTAATATTATGGTTAATTACGTGTTCAGTACCACTTCTCAGGGTGGAGAAGAGATGTTCATTTATCATCACTAGCTGTATGTTAAGAGTTTTAAATTAGTATATTCTGGGAATTCACTCTGCAGTAGGAGTTAAGCTATCTCCAAATATTCCTAAATGGATCCCCAATACTGATAAAGTATCACTGAAAAAAATCCTTAAATATTTATCTTTTTAGGTAAGTGCTTTTGTAATTTTGAATGTAGATATTAACTTATTCCAGTATAAAATGCCTAGGTAAATACTAAGTTTTTAACCAATATATTTAAGTTCAGAATTTTGTGGTTAAAAAAACAAACCAAAACCAAAAACCCAAACCAACCAAACACCCCCCGCAAAAAAACCCCAACTCTGAGTATCACCAGCTATTATCAAGAAGATATTAGAGTTTATTGTACTGTATAATTTGTCATTTGGATTTGAGACTAATCCCTGCTCAAATGGCCAATTCTTATTCACCTGAGTAGCCTCACTGAAACCAGCAAAACTAATTTTATGACCAAAGATTACAGGATAATGCCCTTGACTGATGAGACAAATTTAAATCAAGGGGCTGCTATTTAGGAACAATTTTTCATTCAGAAGCTCGTCCTTTACGTAAAGGATAAACACTGGCAGATTAAGTGTTGGCAAAATATTACCTCTTCAGAATATTAATGTCAGTGTGCGCTGTATGTGGAGCGATGCAGACAATGCACAGTTTTTGCCACTCCTTGCAAGAAAAAAAATTACTTTTAACAACTCTCTTGAATTTCTGCTTGAACCTGCATTACAATGGGAGTAATAATAATAATACAAAAAAAAAAAATAGAAGCTGAGGGGGTTTCCGTAACGACTGCTGTCTTAATGAGGTAAAGAAGCTTTAGAATTTGTTATTCCTTCCTCATAGTAGACCTCAGCTGATAAAAATATCTGTAGCCGGTGAAATCAGTGGCATGCCTGGCTTTCTCAGACAAAACTCCCATGTGATCAGGCAGGCAGCCTCAGTGAGCCTGAAGCTGCTCAGCAAGCAGTAGGTAATGAGTCTTTGTGCAGAGCGAAGCTCTTGTGGCTGAACAATAAAGCATATGGTACCAGCAATAAAACACAGGGCTGGGAAATTGAAGAAGATTCTGCTGGAACTAGGAAGACAGTGAATATGTCAAACGTTATAAAATGATGATCAATCTGGTTTGGTTCCTAATTAATAAAAACAGTGCATGGATTGGAAAAACAACAATTTGAACAGGTCAGTTGTTTTATAGATTCTTCACGCACTTCAGCGTTTTAAATATAAGCGGGGTTTTTTTGCTGTTTCCTTATTATTAGTAAAGCCAGTTTTTTTTTGCGTTTTGTGAGGTGGGATTGGAAGGATGCACATCAATGTGATGCCAAGCTAAATAAATTGTGTACGTTCTGTGATCAGGTTCATTGTAAAAATGTTTTTACTATTATTCCTGTGCAATTCAAACTTCAGTCGTGCATGAAAAACTGGATAGCAAGTAAAATTAAATTTATGCTAGATGGATCACTTACCAATATCATAAAATATTTAGTAACAACAATCTATTATGCTGCTATGTATTCGGGACTAATTTTTTCTCAGTAGGAAATTTGTAGTGTCTGTGGCTAAAAAGAATGTAACATTGGAGCATCTCTTAACAGTGCACTTGCATTTGGTTTTTTTTCCTCCACATTTTTCTTGGATAATTTTGAAAGTGGTGGTTTGTGTTATTTTAATGCAATTGTATACACACAGGAACAGTACATTATAGTCCTCTGCATTTATTTCACTCTAATATTAATGCAAAATGGGTTGTTATCTTTCAAGCAAGTTAGTTCTTTCTCATAGTAGTTCTTAGCTGATTATATGTTTTATTTTTTGAAAAGTGCCCCCAAAGATTTTGCTGGCCTGTGTTTTTTTCTTGCAGAAGCTATTTAATTTCTCCGTCGTATCACATCACCTAGAAATTAACCGTGTAAAAGTTTTTATCCATAAATCTCTTTACAGCAGTGTTTTTATTTCTTCTCCAGCACTCAGAAATCATGAACTGGATATGCTGGTAATGCCTTGGAAATAGAGCGGTTGATTTTTTTGGAGCATATTCCAGCAGTAGGGAGGTTGAGCCCTTGAACGGCGCCGGGGGAAAGCAAGCAAAAATAAAAAGGGAGAGACCAGGACGTCCTTTTCACGGGAACTTAGGATTTCAGCGGCGAAATGCTCTTTATAAATGCCATCGGGGGTAGTTTAGGAGCATGCATTTTTGTTCCGCTGTTAACTACGGCCATGACTCTCGGCAGGGCCGCAGGTCGGGGCGCGTTGCGCGCAACTGTTAGGGGTGCTGCTGAGCAGGGGCTGCGCCGGGCTGCGCGGGTGCGCCCGCACCAGGGCCGTACCGTGTCACCATTGTGTCTGTGCGTGATGCTAATTCACGTGGGGGAGCTGGAAGGGGCCGCGCATGCATTAGCCCCCTGCAAAAAGCTTCAGGGCAAAAAGGGAGAAGAGGAAGAGGAAGCCCGGGCTCTGGCTGCAGAGCCGCGGAAGGGCGGGG
>NW_009260022.1:1795608-1801931 GCF_000687185.1 Egretta garzetta
GGAGCCGGCGATCGGCTGTGTCTTTAAGAGCAAAATTTCCCGGTTAGGAATATTACTGACATCCAAGTGAAGGTGCTTTGCCATCCCTGCGTTAAAACGTTTCTCCTGGCAAACGTAATGCTGTCGAAGAAAAGCGGACGAAGCGCGGCGCCGCTCCGCAGCCAGGCCGGTGCCTGGGGTAGACAATGGGGCTGAGCGGATCCGCTGGAGTCCGCGTTCCGTCGTGCTCCTCGCACGCAGCTAGCACGGTGTTGAACGGGGAGCGCTGGTGAAGTTGTAGTCACACCTGCGATATTTGCCGTCGGATGGGTACGCTGGTACACTGTGCCACTCTGTGCTAATTTAAATGGAGGAAATAAAGCGGCATACAGGCATACGATTATCGTATAATTACCATATTTGTCTAAAATGAGTACGGTGGATTTTAAGTTTAGTTTTATGAGGCAGTTAGGTACTTACAGTAAGTGTGTGCTTAGATAAATTAACAGCGTGCACTGAAGTAACAATAGGAACATCCCCGTGGAACAGCATTCCCACCGTTGGAATCACATCTTGGAGATACACCTGCCTTTTCCACAGATGCACACAGGAAACAAAACCCCAGACGTTCTTCCTGTGGCTCAGGTACTTGGCCTTCTAAAGCGCTCCCAGTATAAAGTTAATTAAAGAACTCAAAAAAATCCAAAGAATTCCAGAAGCAAACAGGTGTTCTGTGTTGCTGCCAAGTTACGGTAATACTGAAATACGCTTTGTTCCCCGTCTAAACTTCATTGAAACTGTGGCTTATATAAACATTTTGTGCTACAGGTTGAACGCTGGGTGTTGAGCTCCTTTCAGCATCATACATAGAACCAAATCTTTCTGTGTGCATCAGACATTTTGGAGACAGAGGCGTGGTACTGATCCCCTGTTTACTAAAGTTCAGTGTTAATTCTAGCAGTCTTAATTTACTTCCAGATCTGGCATCTAATGTTTTGGTTTGAGCATGCACAATGTTTATTGTGTATCCTAGGTATTTGGTCTCATTTGTTTGTTGGAAAGAGGGATTTACTTTTGTTGAAAAGCGCATTGATTTGGACAGATGCAATAGTTGAATAATAAAGTTTAATATTAATTGAAGATGTGTAAGTTATAGTTTAGGCTACATAATGGCAAATGTTTGGAAATTCATTCCAAAGCTTAAATATTTTCCCCAAAATAGCAACAGATGATTCTGCCATTTAAAACTCTTATTTGCTCTTAAAAGGTTCTTCTAGTAACTGAACCTTCAGGGTTTTTTTTTCCCCCTGAACAAGCAGATCACGCTGAAGCGAGGCAGATATAATCTATTGCAAGATTGTTAAAGCTGTCTGAAAGATAAATTTACATGTAGTCTGTCAGTATGCATGCTTGTCTTTGCTCTGAACCAGTTATGATGCTGAGAAAAACTGGATTATAAACATGCCATTTCCTCAGTAAAAGATCGCCAAACACCATCACATCTTTAAAATCTTGATGCCATTTGAAGTCCTCCTGGTGATACTTGATCACTGTTGCTTCATTGCTCTTTTGTAGGCTTTTTTGACCCTGAAAAAGGGGTTGAATGTAGATAAAAGACAAATAGGACTCATCTACAAATGCATACAAGCCAAAGATATTTACTAGGTTAAAGCAGCTCTGGGATAAATAGCATGGCTTTAATTTCTCAATCTCTCCACAAATATGGATACAGTATTTTAATGAAACCTGTGATATATGGGAGTTGTGAATAATTGCTAATAAAATTTTAGAAAATTTTGGGCTTTTATCTATTTCAGATTCACATATAATTCCTTCCAACAACTCCCCTTCCTCTAGTCTTATCCCCCACCCTCCAAAAAGGTTTGCATTTCTAGGACCTCTGCTTCAGTTCTCTATCGCTTCATATCTTTTTTTTCCACAATGAAAAAGGGCAAATGGGGAAAAGATCGTAAGTGTGTATCACCATAAAAATTCAGTGGAAAATCCGCTTAATATGTAAGTTGTCTAAAAGTGAAATTAGGGATAAAAGGAAGAGGAGCTGCTTGAGTTTTCCAGGTTTTTGTACGTTTAAATGCAAAAATATAAGCAAGGATACTTCTTAAAACTTAATATTGAAATGTATTGCACCAGTTGCATTTAGGCTTTCTGATGAAAAGATAAATAGCTTTTAGTTACTACTTCATACATCGTTTCATGCAATATTTAATTTGATGTCCTGATTCAGTTTGGGACTGGTTAGTATCCTGCTCTTCATAAGCAGTAGGGATTTGCATATTTTATTGTCTGGTGCGAAATAGGAAACATGGGCTACATAGTACGGAGCCTGACCATCATCAGTCTTTCTGAGGGATGTGGGCAGGAACTAGAACATCAGTTACTGATTGTAGCTTCACCATCCCATGTAGTCCTTGGATTTTGATGGGGAAATGCAATCAAGTGATGCTGTTATGTAGGGTAAGGCTGCAGAGTAAATAAGCCTCCATGGTAATTGTAGCTTTCGTTAGCACGCTGCCCCTTCGAGCGTAGTTAGAGGAATTTGGGGCTGTGTTACATTTATTTGTTTCATACTGGTAGATCATTTCTGTGCATGCCTATAAATAAGTCATGTTTTTCATCTGTGCTGCAAATCAGGATAAATTGGTCTGTGTTGATCTCCGTGCTGCTGCTGCAGCAGCTATTCTGGTGTCAGTACCTCAGCTAGCTGGTCCGGAGCCGGCCTGGGCATCTGTAGCACCCTGCAATGAAAGTGCCGTCTGCTGAAAGCTGCGGGAGCTGCTGGGGCATCTCTGCAAGCGCTGTCACACGGCCACCCGAGCTGTGGAAGGAAAGGCTTAAGAGACCAGCACCAGGGATGACGTTTCCCTGCTGGGGGTTGTGGCAGGGGGGAGAGGGCTGCTTTTGCAAACCGGTCTCCCGCCTGTGGGTGGGGGCCAGGGCTCCTCCGATGCCCGTGGGCATCTCCCACCCGAGGAGCAGCTGGCTGGTACGTCTGGGAGGATGGAATAGGCTGGCGTTGCAGTGACTTCAGGAGATAGTTGCATTTTTTTTGAATAGGGATCTGGATTTGCTAATGAACTTCTCAGTGATTTAAAACCTGTTCTTTATTGTAATTGAACAAAGTCTCCCTTTAATGTAGCATGAATATGTTAAAGTAGTAAACTGGATTGCAGATGTTTTCAGTTGTACTTCCTAAAGGACAGCAATTTCTAGTAAATGCCACTTGTGTGGGAGCGAAAGGGTAAACAAAAAAAAAAATGTTGCAAGCCACAGAATGTATTTATTCATTGTTTTTAGTGTGGATAACAAACGATAGCACTGCTTGCTTCCAACATGAACTGTGACAGCTGAGCAGGCTATTCTCAAGCAAACGGATTTGTCTTCAAGTATTTTGATTACAGGGAGGAGAGGGAAACCCCATGACTCCGGGGGGACTTGGAATGCTCGCTGAGCTGCCGTTGTTTTGCTCTCTTGTAGTACCAGAGCCTTTATTGAACCATTCGCTTTCAGAGTAGCTCAAGGTTTGACTTTGTAGCTTTCAATTAAGTCGCTCAGTTGTTTACCCTTATGTCCACCTCACCCACTCTTCTTTCTAAACAAACATCTTTTAACAATAAAATGAAAAAATGAAAATTGCAGAGCATTAATCTTATCATTCGGCTCCCTTGGAAAAGACAGGATAATCAGATAGTTGATAAAGCAAAATATCATAAAATATATCAAACAAAAAAAATACCTCGGGTTGAAAGTGGTTGCCCCACACCTTCACAGCAGTGCTTTATGGGAGAGCGTAGGGCAGATAATTAATTTTGTCTCGGCAGAGTCCTCTGGCTGAGATGTCAAATGGTCATAAGGTGCTTACAAGTCAGGCAATGCTATGGGAATGGGCTAGCTGCTTAGTTTCTATTCATCACTGTCTCGGTGACAAGAGTGCCTTGGGAATTGGATGAGTACATACTTGTTATTAGACCTGCAGCTCTTCTGTCAGCCTTCTGGAAGAGTTTTCAGCTTTGAATTATAAAGTGAACTGAAAGGGATTTTTAGACATGTGTATTATGATGCCAAGTCACTACAGCCATAAACTCCAGATCTTCTTTAATATTACAAAAAAAGAGAAGAGAGTCAACGTTCCATTTTAACACAACTGGGATCTAATTTTAGGTCAGTCTTATTGTGGTCTGCAGCTTTACACATTCATGTTGTGATAACACCATATACCCTTCCTTCATATGCCTTTGTGTCGAATATACAAAGGTACACACGCACAGGTGAGTAAGGACCTATGTGTAATTTTCGCTTGCCGAAAATATGAAGTTACTTTTGGAAAGACTGGATGTAATTGAATATGTGCTTTAAAAATCCTACCTTTTTGAGGTTGTTAGTTATTGAAATTACTGAGAGGACAACTGGTTTACAGGGAAACGTTTTAGTTTATTGATTGCACATGTTTTGTCTCTTGATAAAAACCCAACCGTTTCATTCTGCGATGCTGTGGTCGCTACATTTGGGAATTTGAAATCTTAGTATAGCAGATGACTAATTTCTTAAGGAAATTAGGCTTATGCAGTTATGTTTTCTCTATGCCTATCATATTGTCCGTTACGTCTATCATATTTTCCTTACTAGTTTTTTTATCCCATTGCCTCATTTTAGCTGAGCTTGAAAGAGAAGTAGTAGATCTTCTTCAAGTATTGTGCAAATGGGTGGTGAGATGGAAAAGAGAGAGACTGTTAGTTCACAGCAGTGAAAAAAAAAATTGCACTATGACTAAATCCCTGATTGCCAAAGTAACCACATACAGGAATACCTTAAACACCACAACACTGGTGAAGACCATCAGTGAACCAAAACCCCTCCTGTGCCTCAGGTAATCCCCTCCAGAAGATGCAAAGCTGTGAAGAACCAAGTTCCGTCCATTTATCAGATGGCTTTTTTTTTTTTTTTTGTAAACTTGAAATTAAATTCTGCTTGTATTTTCTAGCTGATTACTGAGTAGCTTGTTTTTTACCTTGTCCTGTTCTTAGAAGAGAAGATGAATTGTCAGTGGCAGGAGGAATCATATGTGTCATACATATGTGTCAGTGGCAGGAGGAATCTTATCAGTTGTAGTGCATAAATTCACTGTCTCCAGCATTCAGTAATTTGTTCTGTATGTTACAGGTTTTTTGGGGTGAATTTCACCCATCAGTGTTTATTGTTGAAATAATATTATTGCTAAAAATCTTCAGGGTTTTTTAAATAAACATACTGGTTTTCCTGGTTGAATAGATACACCAAGTATGGTGAAAAGTCAAAAAGCAAACAACAGAAACAAATACTAATTTTACATCTTTTATTTTTAAGTGTAATTTTTTGTGGGCCTGAATGCCTACTTAGGACTGTCTTGGGTGTGCATTAAACCTGCAGATTGTAACATTATATGTTGGTTGTGCATTGGCCTTCATTTAGATAGAAAGCTTGAATTATTACAGCCA
Source organism: Egretta garzetta (assembly GCF_000687185.1). NCBI lineage: Eukaryota > Metazoa > Chordata > Aves > Pelecaniformes > Ardeidae > Egretta > Egretta garzetta. Next base: position 1,801,080 of record NW_009260022.1, read on the forward strand.
TAAAGCTATTTTTGAAGATAGTAGTTTCAAAACATCACAGCCTTCCAGTAGATATTAATAATTTATATTTTCCAGTACAAATAGTTTTATTGACTCTATTCTCCAGGGAGAAAGATGCACTTAAACATCTTTTTGCTAATTTTGGCTTCACTTGAGGCCAAGCCTTGAATGCAGTCATGATTCTACTCTTGTGCCATGGATCTATACTCATTTCATTGGTGGCAATTGAATGTTGGCTCCTGCTGACCAAAATTGTTTTTGTTTGTAGGGGCCTGTTTCATATGCTCTTCCTCAAATATTTCTGCTAGGAAAAAAATAGGTTTTCTGGTATTTTTGATCTGCTGTTTAGTTTCTACCATTTTCTTTCAGCTTCACAGTAGAAAAAAGCCACAGAGTAACCTCTTCAAGAAGTGTTTTGGGCACCAGAGATGCCAATCTATCACCAAGTTGGTATTAATAGCTGTGCCAAATACTTACTTGCTGTCTTAAAAACGTGCACAGCCATGTGAGGTTATTAGAGAATTGGGTTAAAGATGTTCTTTCTAATTTTAACATTTATTACAAAGATAAAAACAGGATGTTATGGGAGCTTTTTATGGGTTTTGTGTTTAAAGAAAAAAGAAAAAGTAAAAAGCCCATCAACCCAAAGTCTTTTGATTGGTTGCTTGTAAGTTGTCGGATGCAAAGAATCAAGCTCATACCATAAATTTTAAATTACTTGTTATTGAAGTTGGAAGAACATGATCTGACTGCCCGTTGTAGTGTTGGGGGCTCCACACCAGTTTCTGTGTTCTCCCTCCCCTAAAACCTGGAGGCTCCTGGAGCTCCCAGGTTTGTTGTTAGTGCTTGGAT
>NW_009260022.1:1801979-1809026 GCF_000687185.1 Egretta garzetta
GAATTAAGGAGAGAGAAGTTGAAACAGTCTCCATTAGGGAACGTGCTGAGCATGCCTATTGTGTAACACTGCAGCAATACTAACACGCAAATGGCTGCTGGCTGTGCACAGGCAGTTCTTTAATATCTCAGGATTTGGTGCATAATAAGCTAAGACCATTTTTTCATGCTACCTGCGTGATGTATTCTTATTAACAATATTTGTTAAGGCATATTAAACATCTACATTAAACATGTACACATAATTAAATTTTACCAGTGTGTGACAAAACCTGTTAGTAGAGCAACAAAATTTGCAGAGCTAAGCAAGGAATAATTGGCAAATAGTATAATTTTTGCAATCATATGACCCTTTACTGTGTATTTATTTTGATATCCAAAGCAATGTATATTTACACTTCAGAGATGCCTGTTGAAGCTAACAATACATTTCACAAGGGTACTGCGAATGGTCTAACAGTATTAGGGCAGTGTTCTGCTTCACAAATGAGTTCTGAGAAGCTGAGTATATGAGTACAACTGAGCTGCTTCTGCTGATTGTGCTGGCTTGTTCAAAGTGAGCTGAGCTGATGCAAATCCTTCGCCATGTGTTCAGATGTGCAGCATAGATGAATGCCTGCTGCATGGTAGCACTCAACTTTGAGGACATCCATTTTTTTTTTTTATATTTGCTTTGTTTACCTTCTCCTTTATGACTGGCTTCCAGTGATCATGACAGCGCATGGCTTTGCTATTTCATCTAATATTTCTCTTAAACAGTGAAGGAAACCAGAAACTCACTGGTTTTGGATGAGAATGCAACTTCTGTAGGAGCGGAGGTTTTTTATAACCTTTTACTTAAGCCTTCGATGCCTTCTCATCTTTTTTTCTTTCTCCAGTTTTACCTCTTCTGTTGTGCTCTTGTTCAATCCTTACTGTCATTCTCAAAACCTGACTAATTTAGGCAATTTTTCATGCGTTTAGGCACATCTTTGATATTTGAGAGGTGTCCCCAATAAAAACTTCAAGTCTTTTCTGTAAAGTTTCTGGGAGTGAGAGTGCTTTTCAACCACTGTAGTTGCAAGATTTTCTTAATTATTTTTTTTTAAACACAGATAAAACAATTTGTCTCCTTTCACTTTTTAAATATTTTTGCCAAGTTTAAACATCCAGGAAGGTGTGTATGAAACTTGCAAAGTTGATGAGAGAAAATGGGCAAAAAGAGAGAATAAGAGCAAGCTCTTCATGTTCCCCTTTGCAGAAGACCATATGTAGAGGTCAGAATAGCCAGCGTAATTGATTCCTGCCAGAGGCAGTACGAATTTATATCTTTACCCTTGACTTGACTTTTAGCCTGTATTTATTTAGCCATTTAAATTGTAGCCATTTCTTTTGACCATCCCCTTGGTAGTCTCATTGTTGACACTTCACTTCCTCCGCATTTGAAGTCACAAAGGCTGGAAATAATTTTGAAAGAAAATGTGTCGGCTACAACTACATACTGTGTCACTGTAATTCCAAGTGTTAGCGCTTTCTCAGTTAAAGCAAGCGTTGTGTAGTATAAGGTGTATTTGCTCACAGGGAAGTTCTGACTAAATCCTTAAATTGTAATCTTGACATAAAGTTACCTGTGATAAGCAAACTTAGTGTTTTAAAGATGTAATTAAGGGTGTTGAGAGATCTAAGTTGATTTTAAGGTGGTGAGAAGATAAATTAAAGGAATCCAACTGCCTTTTATTGAAGGGGAGGGGGATCAATGTTCAGAAAAGGAATTTTGAAAGTGAACAGGCCAAGCTATCATTCCCCCAGAGATCCTATTATTTAATACATCTGCTTTGTTTTTCAAACATTTCCTTTTCAAGTGTTTTAGAATTGATCAGAATCCCATTGTGTTTGAAGACAAGGCAAAATTATGGTGCCATCAGAGCTCATTTACGGATACGGAGGTCCAGTAACATACTGTAGGGAGGAGCGTGTGTTCCCTAGCAGTGTCGAGATGGCTGTAAAATAGCCTGTCCTTCTGACGACTCTCTTTGAGCAGAAGTAATATTTTTCTTTTTTTTATCTAGTAAGGATAGGCTGTGGTCAGTAAGGACCACTGGTATGTTTCTTCTGAGTGAAGTTTCAGGACTAGTCCCTAAGTCACATCCCCTCAATGAAATAAGGAGCAGAGCAATCGGAGGTCAGAGGCTTGAGAGTTAAATGTTTTAATCCCCAGGATCCGGGTGGTTACCTTCATCGTGGAGCCACAGCTTAGCTGTTTGCTGTCAAAGCTCCCCATGCTCCGCAGTCACAGTCCAGTGCCCCCTCCTGAAGGCAGGCACATAAACCTTCCCTTTCAAAAACAGAGCATGGGTCACTCTTCCTCTTAAAACATCTTTCTTGTAAAGACCTGCTGCTGAGTGGGTTTCCTGTAATTTACACAGTAGTTTTAACAGCCAAGGAACTCACCGGGACTCTGGAGAGCTGAATCTGTTGTTCAGTAATTGCTGCCTCTAAGCTATAGCTTAGCAGAGGGCACCCCAGTCCCTTGCTTAGGTGGAGACTGTTTACTGTATAGAAAATAATGCCAAGATCCATAGTCCAGAGAGAGTGGGCACAGGTAGCATACCAAGTGCTGTACTGTATTAGCCAGCCTTCGGGTGCATAAACAGTCACTCATGGGTTTGGGGCTGGCCCAACCTTTCCGTCCCTTTCCCCTTTTAACATGCTCTGCACTCACTCCATTTTCCTGTTGTTCTTCGGCACCTTGCTTGGAAGAACACCAAGTTTCAGGCTCCCAGGGAGACCTGGACACAAAGTTATTCAGGCATCTCAAATCTCTGTAACTTCTGGGTACTACGTGCAGAAGCGGCCTTTATGCTAGGGGAACTTCGAAGTGAGAAAGTGAGACCCTGAAAAAGCTCGGATGCCTTTGAAGAAGACAGTTTGGTGACAGATGGGCAGAGCCTTTCTAGGTTTTGATTTGAGGACTGGTCAAAGGCAAGGGCTTGGAGTAATTTGAAAGTTACCGTTTTCTTAATTGAACGCAGCTGTTTCTCAGTCAACAGACAGTAACCAACCATTTGTACACCCCTGTGCCCTTGCAGGGGGTAGACTGTGCCGGTGCAATTGCGACTGGTGGTGGCCGTGCTGTGTTGCGTGGCAGCGCATACCTGTCGAGATGGCACATCACACCCCCTGCTTTTGTGTTCTGGCCCTAGGGAATCTGGCACCAGTTCCCAGAGCAGACTCAGGATGGCTGTATTGGGTACCAGCACTCCCTGTACGTTACTTCAAGAGTTGGATACCTTCTGATGGGAATCCATGTCTTGTTCTGGGAATCATGACCTCGAAATTGGGAAGAATCTGTTTGAATATTAACTGAGTGCGCAAGCAGGTTTTCAGACCTGCACAGGTTTTTTGCTCACTTTCTCTTCCTTTTTCTGGCTGATGACCGCTTCAGTTACGACGTTAAAAGTGGAATAGTGTCAGCAAGAGGCTATGCTGCTTTGGGGACTTCCCCAGGGGCAGGCTGTTAGGGGCTGCGCGGCTGTGAGGTTGAGAGCGTAGGCAGTGAAACGCCGGGTGCTTTCCGGCAGCTGCAGCAGTCGGACAGACTCCTCAGCTTTGGGATGAGCAACTCGATGCTGCAGTTCCATTTGCATCTCCCATTGCCATTCCCTCCCCGCACCTCCCCCCGCCAAGTATAAAGGCATTTCCTAATTCCATACAGGATCAGCAGGTGCACCGCACCTCCCTTGTAATATAATCGCTGTTGGCGACTGAAACGGAAATATCGCTGTCAAACAGCAAGAGGACCTCAGTGACTTCAGCTATTTCCACTTTGTGGGAAGTACCTGTATGTGTGGAGTTCTATCTAGGACAGCATGCTGCTAGACACCAGCGCTCTTCTGCTGCTGTTTACTGTCCAAAATATCATAAAGACTGGAACTGCTGTGATTTTGAAGAGTCTGTGGCTATAGTTTCAGGAGATTTGTTTTGTTGTGGGTTTTTCCCCCACTAAACTTGTCGCCTCAGGAGAGCAGGTCAAATGAATTTATAGAGGCTGTGCACTGTCGTACAGCAACATCTCAGCCTTATGCTTAGGGGAAATTGACTGCAAGGATGAGGAGGCAGAGCCATGTATCTGCTGCAGTTGTGGCTGGATTTCTCATCCCATTGCTTTCCGCTGAAGCGTTAAATACTGACTACTGCTGGAGACAGGATATTAAACTTGGTGCAATCGTGTATGCGCTTCTTAGAGCTTTTGCTTCCTCAGAGGTGAATGAACTCCTTCATTGCAAAACTTCTGTTCTAGTCCTTGTAATTAAATAATGTAATAAAAATGCTGTATAATGTATCCGTAATTTCTAGTTTTGACTTACAAAGGCAAGTTTAAACCTGCCCATAAGTCCCTCCAGCTCTGCTTAGGAGCTGGCAGACAATGTAAAACGCTTTGTCAGCAACGCAAAACAAGTAATTAGAACTAACTTTCTGTTGCACTGGGATGAAACCGTGATACTCTTGCCACCTCAGTCCCAGGATTTCATATAGACTGACTTCAGTGTTTGCTGAATTATGATTTTGAATTAGTCCTACAGACTCTGTAACCTGGTGAGCCCATCAATTTTTAAATTTTTTTTTTTGTAGCGCTCAGCTTCATATACCTACACTTATCCTTTTATAGCTTCATATCAGGCCACAAGTTTGTTGCAAACCTCTTCACACTGTCACTTCGTTTTTCCCAGGAAGGAAACTGGTGTTGGGGCTTGAAGGGAGCTATAGAATGCATAGGAGAGACTGAAACTACTTGGTACTAGACCAAGTGTGAGCAAAGATGCCGGAGGACCTACTGAAGTGCTGTGCGTACAGGGTCAGAACGTAGCGGCTACATCACTGAGACTACATCTATATTAATTAAAAACATAAAAAAGATGCAGGCTAAGGACAGCGTTGTCTGGCTTCTACTGCCAAGTGTCAGGGTACAGTTCTTGTCCACAGTGGCTGTCAGCCCTCTGCCAAAACCCGGGTGAACCTTGTCCAGCCTGCCTGCTGGGAACAGCTCTGGCACCTGCTTCATCCTGTGTTATCCAGGAGAGTGCAAGGTGGCCTGGGCCAAAACTCTGAAATGTGCTAATTGTTAAACAGTATGGCCAGCACCGGAGTCTCTGCCTCAGCCTTGTCTTACTTGCTAGTAGTCATTTAGCCCAGCATATGTTAACTCCCTGAAAAGTTTTTTTTATTTTTTTTAAACATGTAACCATAGAAATGTTGGTTGGAAGGGGACTCTGGAGGTTATCTCGTCTAACTTCCTAGATGGAGCAGAAGGCAGCTGGCTTGGAATTAATGAGTCTTAAAGGTACCTGCATGCATTTAAAAAGTTCTGTTTCAGTGAGGAATGCATTTTTTTTTTCTTGCCCTCAGTGGGATTTGGCAGAATCCTGTGGTAAGTCTGTAGCACTAGGTTGTGTGTCTTACTGGGAGAGTCCAGCATGTCATCAATCCTAGACAAATTTTTGCCTGGATAAGTATCAGTGCTGCTTGCCTCTGCAGTGCTGCGGGCAGCATGGTGGCAGCTGCGTGTCCTCTGAGCGAGCTCCAGCTGTCCTTGATCTCTCCTCAATTAGTTAAGGGTACTCTTTCTTCTTAATTACATGCAATTCATGTTATCTTTCTACCTCTGCTGCTAAATTTCTGCTTGAATACTTTGCTTTATAATCTTCTACTCAACCTCAGGAGTATATTAGGCATCTCATTTCTTAATGCGGGAAGGAGAGAGTTTGGGAGGCAATTGGTGTCTCTGACTGGAGCGGGGAAATTCTGAATTCCAGGCATTTATTGAGCACTAAATCAATATATGGGCATTGTGACTTTGTTGTCTTTTATCTTTCCATAATATTGGAATTATCAGATGGATTTCTTATAGGGGTGATGTGAACACTGATTAGTTCACATATATTTGGTAACGAGTACTTTAGTGTTCAGAGTAATTTCTTCTTATTTAACTTAATCCCTGATTGTGAACATTTCTTCCTCCCATGGCAGCCAAGGGAGGGACCAAGTGAGGATGTTTGAAAAGAAACTCCCATTTTTTCCTTATTTGAAATTTCACAACATAACCTAGAAATCAGGGATTCTGTTGACATCAACATGGGAAACATACTCCCTGAAAGTAATCTGTTACACATTATTCTAGCAAAATAACCATCTCCATACATGTCAAGTTAGAGTATGACTTCTGACAGGGTTTTTTTTTCTTTCCTATGGCTTCACCGTCTCCTAATTAATTATATCTAATTTCATACTGAATGGTTATTCAAGACCAGAAGTGGCAACTTATTGGTACTTCTAAGTAAAAATGACTTTGGAGGTTATGACTGCATATGCTACAGCTGGATGTTTCAGTGCCTCATTGCCTCTGTTCCTGTTACAGGTGCATGTGACAGCATTGCAGCGATGAGTGGAATTTTAAAGAGGAAGTTTGAAGAAGTTGATGGCTCCTCACCATGTTCCTCTGTGCGGGAATCAGATGATGACATTTCTAGCAGTGAAAGTGCTGACAGTGGCGATAGTGTCAATCCATCCACTTCTAATCATTTTACCCGTAAGTACTGAAGTTGTGTATCTAAAGAATTCTTCCTGTTCCTCAAAATAAAATAAATTTTATGGTTAGATAGACATGATGATTTTAAATTGAACGGATGATAAAATGGACTCTCTGTGGTGTTTTGTTTGTGACTTGCTCAAAAAGACTTAGCAGACTTACACCCTTTTGCCTTATTGTTAACTACATAAAACTACTTGTCATTGTAAAGATTTGCAGTCACGTGGAAGCCCCTACCTATCTGCTATTTGAATTACGTAGCTGTTTGTAGTTACCTTAAGCACAGCTCCCAATGTTATTTCAAACAGGTACTGGAGGGAAGGTGCTTTAAGTAAGTTTGTTTATTTTCCTTGGATAAGTGTAGCACAGCTATCTGCAGTGTTGTATTGGTGTGAGTTCTCCCCGAAAAAATCTTTCTTCTGTTTGGAATTGAGGAACATTGTGTGTGGGACAAGCTGCTGCAATAGTTTCTATTCTTCGTGT
>NW_009260022.1:1809191-1817731 GCF_000687185.1 Egretta garzetta
TAGGGGAGGGTATCTCGGTACTAGGCAATGGTTTTCTGTACAGAGAAGATTTGGTTTTAAGTTAGCAAAGCTATGTGTGCAGCATATATGTCTAGGAAGAATGAATTTACGGTTTATATTTGTAGTTCATGATACTTGGTTTAGGTGGTTATACTTTTTCAGTGGTGAACTGCGTGTTTTAAAAAGCAGGCATTTGCCTCCTCCAACACTGTTGCATTTAGATCTCCCCACTGGAGTTAGTGGCTATAAAGCTGTTTTCTCAAGACTGTGGGCCAAGGAGTAGGTGAGGCTCCTCATCACTACCCATATACAATGCAATCCTAATAACTATATGGTTTAGGCTGTGCCTAGTAATCATGTTTGTAGCCTGTGATGTGAGTGTTCTTGTAACTGATTCGCCTACGAAAGGCTGCTGAGCAGTTTGAGCTAGGGTTTGGATGTGAGGGTCCAAATCCTCTTTGCTCTAGTGTGGGACACTCCTGTGCAAAGGATTACATGGGCATGACTTTTCGCATGTGTTTGCCTGTAACGGTCCTGATGTGGAATATTATATTTAAGATGCAGTACTAGTAGGGGACCTATTTTATTGAAATGCCACAAAGGAGTAAGTGACCCAGTAAATCTCTTTGGTTGTATTAAGAAATAGCTTGGTGACAATATTATCTGATCTTTTAACTTTTGCATCTGTTTAAGAACTTAGGTGATTATTCATCATAGACATCAGTCAGTCATTGCCACCCACATAGAAGACAGCAATTTTATTGCTAATACACAGATAATACAAAGAAGGCTCATAATTCAGGGGAGAAACTTGGAAATTATAATATTCACATGTAAAAATAAGCTTTGATTGTAGTTGACACCATAAATAATTTAGGTTTTGAATAAAATCTGCAAGGGAAACTATAGCTTTCCAGTGTTAGGATTAATGATCCATGTAACTGAGATATTTATGGCCAGAGTAATAAATGTTTATCTGTGTGTGTACTCAGACACACACATACATAGAAATTGTGCATACGACATTTTTTTAAATACATATGTGTATCAGTTGACAATATGGAAACAGAAAGAGTAAATTGTTTGCATGCGCACTGATATTATTTTTTAAGAAGTATTGTCTTTAATATATATGCTGCAGCCTAAATTCCAAGAAATCAATACAGAATAATTAGGCTGGCTTGGGAAGAAAAGAATTATCAGGTGGCCTTGGTGCTGCATTTGAATAGGCAAACCTCAAGGTCCTCAAGGAAAAGACTTTTGGAGATCAGTTTTTATGTTTCTCTGCCACGGGAGCATGTCATCTTTCAGTTTCTAACATTCTGCTTTTGCTCGTAATGCAGCGTACTTGCAGGACCTTGATAAAGGTGATAATTTTTTATTGGTAAGAAAATAGAGGATGTTGATGGTTAGATGAAGTATAGAATGGAAACGTGGTTTCATCCCTACCTAATCACTTGCATCTAGTATTCAGACTCCCTTCCAGTGTGCATCATGATTTTGTAACTTTACCGAGGACACTCCACGTTGGTACCGTATGGAGAAGTCAGGTTTTGTTAATTTATTGTTAAAATGCTGCAAGTGAGATTTTGTACCTTCTTCTTCTTTCTTAATATTAAATGATAGCAGTTATTTGTATGTTTATATAATCGACATCTACCAATTGAGCAGTCTTAGAAAAATCACTTAGCTAGCCGTAGGTACATCTGCTATATAGAAGAGCAACTCTGCACTAAAAAGGTGAGTCTTAGTGGTGATATATGATAGTAAAAGGTAATATGTGTTCACAGTAAAGATTAATCATGTTTACATTTAAAATAAATGCAAAGGAGTAAAGATACTTGAAAAATGCTACAAGACGGTTTTAATTTGATAACTGACTACCTCTAGAAAAAACAGGTTTTTTGTTGAGATTGGACTTTTATTTTGTTTTATTCCTCTCACTTTTTCTTGAGTCTTCATGTGCTTTGATTCTGGACAGAATGTTTTAAGTGGACAACTGGTGAAATTTTTATACGCATGGAATCTGTTTTCATTTTGTGTCAGTTGGCTGACTTCTGTGTGTGATGCAGGGACATCACTTGTGTGTGCGATGTTGAATGCCTTTCAGGGCAGGAGCACTTTTCTTTGTATGTATTTCGACTTTTTTTTTTTTTTTTAACTTCTAGCTTTGTTTAAACAATATGATTTGAAAAAGCGTATTTTGAGTTGTAGGCAGTGATAAGAAGTGAAGTGATCCTACTGAGGTACTTGGCCCTGTCTTGTCAAAGCAGAATATGTGGAAATTGTCAGTGTTCATATCTCATGAATACAGGCGTCTTACAGAGCTACTAAGTGATGCTCACTTGAAAACTACATTCAGATGTGTTAAACGATAATGAAACTGTTAAAAGTGTACATTGGAAGGTGTTTTGTTCATTCTTTAAACACACTCATCTCCCAAAATAACAGATAAGAGCTTTCCTAGGTTGAATATTTGAATCTGTACTTTTTAAGGGCATATGGAAAGGAAGAGTTCCATGAGACTTGTTCAGTAAACAGACTGAAAAGAGCCAGTGCAGAAGAAAGGCTGGCCAGATTCCTTGCCTCTGTTACATGCCTGAGTGCCTCCTTGATGGAGGTTATCTTTCTAAGCCATTTCCTGACTCTTTGTGCCGTTTTCTCTTTTGTGAGAGACTCTCAGATCCTGCATACGGTCTTCCTTCCGGTCCGTTTTCATATAAGTAAATCTGAAGTTTCAGTATAAACTCTTCTACTGACTGGAAATGTGCGGGTTGTGGGTGACCTGTAGTCAACACCAAGATCTATATGTTAATTCTTTAGCTGAGCTTTTAAAAAAAGGCCTAACGTGACCCTCTGAGTCTTATTTTTCCTTTCTAATTAACCTGACAAAGAGATACTTTTTTAATCACTTGTAACTACAACTCTTTCAGTGCTTCAGCAAGCAGGCGCTTTGCGTATGACCCTACCTAGAATAGCTTATGCATCTCAGTATTTACACAACCCTTGAAACAATATGTGTTGGGTCAGATAAACAAGAACCTTTCAGCTACCCTGCTCCATTAGCCTTAAGGTCAGTTTAATCTTACAGCTAAATGAGGCACACAGCTGCTGTGGATCATTCAGGTGGGGCAGAACCACCAGAAGATAGCTTTGATCTCAGCAATTAACCCTATAGTGTGGTGGCAGAAAATACATGACTGAGATGTCCCAAAGCCTAAGTTACAGGTGTCTTTTTCAGAGTCAGGAAATGAAATTACAGTCCATAAAGCATAGACACCTGTTACCAGGTTCATAACCAAAAAATAAATGTAGTATTTTCTTGGTCAGGTATGTGCACATTTTTAAATCTCCTACCAAATGGTGATGGAGTGCCTTCATTACCACTGGCGGATAAAATCCCTACCATCTTTTTTACTTACTTTTCTCAGTCTGTTGAGGTCATTTCAGTTTGATTCAGCAGGCTGTTAGTCACACTGCAGATTTACCTTAATGGGTGCCAAAGCGTATTACTAACCAGTCCACATACCTGTCCTATTTCATGGCCCCTCCTCCATGTCAGAAAGAAGGGTGTTCATCTTCAGGTAACAGTCCAAGCATCCGTATACAGTATTTGTTGGGACTAAGAATATTTATTCCCTTTTTCCTTAGAGGTACATGGAATACAGGGTGGGAGCACACCCAGTGCTGCTCCAGCTCCTTTGAATTGCCCTGTTGAGCTAGGGCACCCTGCTGCTGTGTTTCATCAGCTCCGCAGCAAGGTGTCATTGGAATTGCCATTCAGGATGTCATTGCAATGCCCTGACGGTTCCTGCAAATGTGTGTGCTGGGTTCCATGCTCCAGCTCAGGTGTGGGGGATTATTCCTGCCTTGTGGAGGTACCTGCCCCTAAAGATAAAGAAAAATATCCAAATTTAAGTTGCAGAATTGCATGCAATTGAAAGACCTGGGAAGACCTCATCAAGTCCTGACTTTTGCACTTTGGTGCTGGTAAAAACTCCCCATGCCACATTAATCACAGACGCATCTCTTAAAAAGGAGCTGCTGCTGCTTTCCTCTGCTGTTTCAACTTCAGTGTAGGGTAGCTGAAACTTTCAGAGTAATGCCTTTATTGCAGGGGCTTCTCTTCTTTACCTGCAGAGGCAGGTGAAATCTCCAGCACCAGCTCGTCTGACAAGGTGATCAACAGGAGGTAGAACTGTCACACAGTCTAGTTGATATCCTCCATCAATTATCTGTATCTTGCCATTAACATTATCACTGTCATTAGGAAGGTTATCGTGCAGCCAGCTATAATCATAGGTCTTGTCATTCTGCTAATTAGGGTACTGTCTGTAAGAGTAGTGGATGCCTTAGGTTCATTATGAGTGTGGCTGGTTCTGAGAAAACCCTTCAGTCTCTAAGTGCTCTTGCCATCTTTTGATTTTACTGTTAAAGATAACGAGGAATTGGAAAATACAAATACAGCATAATTGCACTTCTTTCCATGTGCCCTTAAAAGTACTGTTTTGAATATTCTGGAGTCACTAACATACTGAGATTGCCTCATCTACATGGCCATGCAGAACTTGGAAGAAGGTATCAAATCTTTTGAAATCCTTAGGAAGGTCTGGCTTCTCTTATATTATCTTTATGTGAAGGATAAAGATAAAGGCATTACTTGAGCTTTGAGCTTAAGCTGAGTTTTTAGTTGCTGGTTAACAATAGAAAACGAGTTACCGTGGTGATGCTGGCTTATTATGGGAGAACACTTAGAAGGTGTAGCTAAATGCTGGCCTTCTTTTTCATGGCATCTTGCAATTACTTATCTTGCATGGAACCAGGCTTGCGATTTCCTCGTTAATGAGGAATACGTTCTTCTTGTTATTTGTTGACTCATGTTATGAAATACAAATAGGTTGAGAGGTTCTTGGTTTTGGTTTTAATAAGTCGGCTTATCTGGGCAGTAAAAACCAAGAAATGCAGTGAAACGTATTGCAGTATCTTCACTCAAACACTCATACAGAATGACAGGGCAGGGTATGCCATGACAGGATCTTGCCTGCTGCCTTTCATCTGGAATAACCACTATTGTGGAGGGAGTTTTTAAAAAATTTAAAGAGGGGTTAGGAGGTAGGCTCACACTGGTTTTTAGAAGGATTCGTGCAACTAATTATATTTCTGTATTTTTGAAAAGTTTTCTCCTATAAATCAGTGCATTTAATATACTATACAGAGGGACAGGCTTTGCCTTACATGATGTTTTTATTGTCTTAGCATATAAACAAATTTTTTTTGTTGAAGATGTTCATGGTAAGATACGCAAAGTATGTTTGCGAAGGCAAACTCATGGACAGCTAAATGGGTAGTTGTATTTGTATCAAATGGCTGTTGACAGAAGTCACCCCTAAGATGGGACAAAGGAGTGCCTGTAGTGTTAGAGGAGAATTCAGCAAATGCAGTTGTTATGCAGGGGTGTTCCTGCAAGGATCCGTGGTAGCGGCTTTCCTCCTCACATTGTTCAAAGCTGGGGCCAAGGTCAGAAATAATCATCTATGAAACAGCAGCTGGCATTTCGAGTAAATGGCGAGGCAGAGAGCAGTTTACCGTCTCCACTTCTCCCCGCAGGCTGATTGTATTTGCAGAACGGAGAAGCTGGACTGGTGTGATGAATGCCGCAGAAAAGCATTCTGGAAATAGAGGGTGCTGAGGAAGTAAACTTAAAGCTTTCACTGAAATTTTAGCAGTAAAATTCCAGCTTCTAGCATGCATCCCAAGAATTGAACATTTCTGTGAGATTTCAGACAAAACTGATGGTGAGGTAAAATGTTTAACTAAAGTACCAATGAAAAACCTCTCCTATTCGTGTCAAACTTGTCTGTGAGCTAGTATTTTTCAAAACCCATTTCAAATGTGACATAAACAGACGTAGCATTAGGCAAGCATTCCCACCGAGCCCCTCCTGTGAGGTGAATTTAGCTTTGGCTTTACCCAGAGGAAGGTACCAGAAGGAGGGAGCAGTGAAATGCTACTAGGGTAGGTATTGCTGTTCCACAGCATTGTCCCTGGCCTGTCTAATTTCCACTGCTCAATTTACGCCTTTCTGAGTATGCAGTTCCTTTCAAGACTTCCAGGTTTGAAGTTATTTCAGAAAATGGCTCCCTGCCCTCAAGCCTGCATGTTTCTTTGGGAGGGTGCATTGTATGTCACAGCGTTTCCTCTTAATGTGGATTTCCAGCATGTAGGAAAAGTATTGCATCATTAAGGGTTTAAAATTTGTAACTGTTGTGTATTGAGACTTCGGGAGGCAGCAGGATAGAAGGAGAGATGGGAGACAGAGGTAGAAGCAATTTCTGGAATATGACCGTTTCCCGAGCTTTTGTTTTCTGTGAAGATTGCGAAGCAAGCTGGCTTTTATAAGTGATGTTCTGACCTCGATTACCATGATGGATTAGGCTTTGCTGTTCTGTGGTGTTAGACTTGGTGAAACACTTGAGTGGGAAAGTCATGGAGCAGGTGGAGAATGGTGTTAATCCTTCTTGCCATAGTGGTTTATGTGGCACTAAGAGTATGTAAAAAGCAGACAAATGGGTAGTAGAGTATAGGAAAAGCAGCATTTCCTCCGGTCTCAGATTGAAGCAGCCTTTTGGATTAAAGCTCTTACACGTTTCTTACAGCCTTTTGAAATTTTCGTGTGCCTAAGATATTTCTGCACTGGTGACAATGAATTGCTTTGCCCTCATTGATGCAAGAGTGCTAGTAATCTGCTGGGTAGCCATATGGTTCACATTTATTTTAATGTGTCTCTGACATCAGGAGAATAGCTGAGACAGCAGAAGAAAGTGCTTATGTCTTGGAGTTCAGCCAGAACTGAGATTATTTATGTTTCGTAATCAAAGAACTACCGGTTTTCTCAGTAAAAAAATGTTTGAAAAACATGATGGGCTTAAGATGTCATTCTGTTGGGATTTTGTAAAACTAGGAAGCAGGTTTTGCATTTCATAGATGAATATAGCTGCAGCGGGATCTCTTCCTGGGTGGGAGGGTCTGGATTCTGTTTTGGCCGCTAAACATGCAGAAGAAAATGCTCTGGCTTTCACCAGTTTCACCCTGCTGTAGCTCTGCTGCTCAGAGAGCAAAATGAGGGTGTTCAGAGGTGAGTGAAAAGTGCAGATGTATAGTGAACTGTATGTAAGTGAGAGTGGGTCAGGAAATCTTTGTTTCAGTCTGCCAGCACGGTATTACTGTTGCTTGCCTATTTTGTCAGTTATGATTTATTCGTATACATAGGAGACTTGGATGTTTCTCATAAGGATACACTGGACTGCTAGTGTAAATATTGATTTTCCCCTTTGGAAAATTACTTTTCTTGGGATCTGAGAGTTGGATGGGCCCATGATGACATCCATTACCAAGACATAAAAAATATATCATGAATAAATACAATAAAACTGGAATTTTTCAAATGTGGAAAGAGTTGGGGGGTTGCGTCTTTCATTTTTCACAAATTCACAAATAGATAAATAATGGTTCTTCACAGGGGAGAGAGCAGAAAGCACAGCTTGAGGTGGAGAAGGAAGGGGCACCAGCAGCAGCAACTTCAAACCAGCTGTGGGAGGAGGCAGTGGCTGGGGATGCTGGGTGAAGGTGGCACCCACCGGTGTCTTCCCCCAACACCTCTTTGGACGGGGGCCCTCTGAACTCAGCTGGTCTCCATGTGTGGGAAGGGCTAGCAGGTAAAGGGCTCGCCCCACACGCAGGGGTCAGTGGGAGTCTCCTCTGCTTCTAGCTTTCCACTCCATCCTTTGAAAATACCTTGGTATGGGGTAGGGAGAGGAAGGGTGCACAATTTCAGAAGGTAGAGAGCTGCTGATAACAGAGCTTTGAATAAGCTGTGGAAAATGAGCTAGTAATAAAATTCTTCAGTCTCCCAATAATATGTAAAATGAAAAATAGATTTTATTTGCAATACAGAAGGTTAGTGCAAAAAATCTTATAATTATGAGCCTGTTGGTAGGAATAAGGTGATGGCAAGCATTATTTGAAACTAACTTAGCAGCAGGACTTGGTTTCTTCCATATGCTACAACACTAAGGGGGCAGTCTCTAACCATAGCATTCTAGTTACATTAAAATATATTGTGAAAATACTGACACTGGTTTGTTACAAATTGTGTATTGCTATGTCCTTCTTAGCCCTTGTCTATTCACACATTCCGATAGACATATATCTAAACTTTTTCTGCCATATAAATTGCTTCATGCTCTTTTATTAACTGTTGACGAGCAAAGGCCCTTCATTACTCTCTAAGCTCATGTGACTTGAATGGCTCTCATTTTTCTTACCTTCTTTGTTGAGGAGTCTTTTTCCAAACCCAGAAAGCATTTCCTCACTTGCTATGTTTGTTTGGTGACACAGGTCAATGCTTTGTACAACAGACTTTAGCCGGGATGAATCTGACAGGGTAGTTTTATTGTCAAACCGCTGTTCATATTTGCCCTTCTCCCATTAATCGCCATCATGACGGAGATTTATGCGACACAGCAGCCTAAGCGAGAAAG
>NW_009260022.1:1817742-1875903 GCF_000687185.1 Egretta garzetta
CAGAACAGTTTTATTTTTTAAGGCTACTGTTATCTTCATGATAGCTGTATTTTTTTTTTTTTTAAACATTGATACATTCTTCAGTTTTGACTTTAAAGTTTTATTTTTAGAGTATCTTTGAAAAATGAATTAGTGGGGCCTGCTGTTTCAAGCAGATATACAGGACACACTGTGTCTGGAAAAATCCATTTAATGCACTTGATCAAGTACCTCTAAGCTTAAAAAAAAAAAAAATCTAAGCAACATTTAGTCTTTCTGGAAGAGGATCCATAAACCATCTTGTAGGCCATTACTGATAGCCACTGGGAGATAAAAATTGTATTTTTTGTTTCAATAGATGAAGTCTTACCATTTTAAATTGCAACCATTTTAATAAAAATTATGGTATAAAAATTAATCACTTGGTGTCCCAGTGTAGGAGGTGGTGTCAACTTGAATACTGTGTTCAGTTTTGGGCCCCTCACTACAAGAAAGATGTTGCATTGCTGGAACACGTCCAGAGGAGAGCAACCAAGCTGGTGAGGGGGCTGGAACACAAGTCATACGAGGAGCGGCT
This sequence comes from Egretta garzetta, assembly GCF_000687185.1. Classification (NCBI taxonomy): domain Eukaryota; kingdom Metazoa; phylum Chordata; class Aves; order Pelecaniformes; family Ardeidae; genus Egretta; species Egretta garzetta. Next base: position 1,818,299 of record NW_009260022.1, read on the forward strand.
GAGGGAACTGGGGTTATTTAGTCTGGAGAAGAGGAGGCTGAGAAGAGACCTGATTGCCCTCTACAACTCCCTGAAAGGAGGCTGTAGGGAGCTGGGGGTCGGCCTCTTCTCCCCGGTAACAGATGATAGGACGAGGGGGAATGGTTTGAAGCTGCGCCAGGGCAGGTTTAGGCTAGACCTTAGGAAAAACTTCTTCACCGAAAGGGTTGTCAGGCTCTGGAATGGGCTGGCCAGGGGGGGGGTAGGGTCCTTCTCCCTGGAGGTATTTAAAAGAAGGATAGATAAGGTGCTTAGGGACATGGTTTAGTGGTGGGATGACAGGGTTAGGTTAAAGGTTGGACTTGATGATCTCAAAGGTCTTTTCCAACCAAAGTGATTCTATGATTCTATGATTCTAACTATGTGGATAATTTACCACCTGTGGGAGCAACCATAATGATGTTTGTGTGCTTATTCCTTTTTTTTTTTTATCTTTTGACAGTTGATCTCCCTGTGCCTGGTAAACCACAGGCTGGGTAAGACAGGCTCACCAAGCCAAGAGTTAATCTGTGTCATTTGGAGGGGTGTGGTAGTGTGTGGAAAAAGGTTGTCTTGAGTTAGACAAAGCTTGTTTCATGTCGGTGTGCAGTCTTATGAATCTCAATTTCTTGAGTGACTGCTGAACAATTATCTCTAGTCTGTACTATGGTTGATGACTGAAAAAGGACCATACTGAAATACTGAAAACCAAAGAGCTATAGTAAAAAAAATTGGTATCTAGCATTTAGGCATTGTGCCATTCCGCAGGTCTCTGGCTTGCCATGCAGGTGTTCTTAAATTTTGGAAATCTTATTGTACGTTTAATAGCTAGAGAAGTGCATAAATCAGGAACTGTGCATAAGGAGAAATGGCAGAAATACCATATATAGTCATGAAATAAATTGTAACTGCTGTGGATAAAGAGAATTATGAGAGAGAGAAGTTAGTAACTGAGAAAAAGACGAGTAAAAGCATCCTACATCATGAACAAAGACAGCAAATGAGCCAGCACAAGGAGCAGGTTGTGTTTCTAGGATGCATTAACCATGCTGGGGTTAAACAATTGCTTGCTATCAAAAGTTTTCCTTTAATTCTTTTGGCCTCACCTGTAGGAATTTTGTTGACAGACAATTGCCAGTTTTGCCATAACCGGTCTGTGGCGCAGATGACCTGTGCCGGGGCTGTGGGCTCAGGTCGAGTGCTGCACAGATGGGGCTGTGCGGTGTCCAGATGCAGCCCTGAATCTGCAGCAGCTGCTTCTGCACGGCGAGGAGCTGATAAGCCTGCAGGACCTGACTTGACGCCGTGAGCAGGCAGGCCAGTTGCAAGCAGGTTATTAACTTGGGCTCTGCTCTGCTAAACCCAGAAACTGAACCACTCAAATGTCAAATGCCCAAAATAAAAATTTCAGCAGTTGATATTATTCCAGATAAGGAATTCTGACAGTCCTGTTTGAAGATATCTGTGTCTGAAGACCTTGTTCAGATATAGTGACCTTTTCTGAGAGATAGTTCTGTAGCGGTAATTATATTCTTAACAGTATCATCCTTCCCTCTGATAATACATCTGTTTTATGCATTACAGTACTTATGTATCTGTCAAAAATATTTAACTCCATATAATCCTGAAACATGGAACTGAAATTATATTGTTTAAGTACATGAGAATGGAGTATTTTTTTTCCTTCCGTGGAATATATTGGATTTGTAATAGATAAATGCATTAAAGATCATGTGTGATCCATAGGATAGTTTTAGGTGATGATAAATATTCCTATTTCCTCTGGCATCCTCGCCCGCCGCAAACCGCTAGACCCAAGATGGTGGCGTTCGTTTTCAAAACCCACTGCCTAGTTCCTGTTGACAGCGTGTGTCCAGCAGCCGCTAGAGCAACACGTCTCTGCCTAGCAGACTGCCCGCAGTCAGCGTCGCCCTTTCTGCGCAGAACAGATGATAGTGGCATCCACCGATATCACTTGTTGCACAGGCAGATGGCACGTAAATACTTCTTTTGAGACTGGCCAAGCAAGTAAGCCGTTTCTAGATCTCTGCTGGAAAAGTGCGGTGTTTACACCCTCTTTGGATAAATTTTTAGGTTACGAGCTTTTGCTTCCCTGCAAAACCTTTGAAACTGACTCCAGAGAGGCACGCGAGCCCTGTACAATCTGTGTCCCTCATTCGGAGAGGAGTTTACTAACTGATGAATGTCAGTAAATTTTGTCTGGGCATATGTTCATGCTGTCCGATGTATCAGAAAATACGTATTTTGTATGTCCTTCTGCTCTGTCTTGAGTTAAGCAGTGTCCTTAGCAGTCATTACAACTGATTTGAACGTACCATGTGCATGAAAAATACCATATGCCCCTGACTCTTGATGAGATGATCTGAGAATCTGAGTTCTGGTTGGCAGAAGGACTGAATGAGTTATAGAGCACTTTGTCCCCGATGCTGGAAAATGTTCAACACTTCCATTCAATATCTAATAATAATTTTTTCTGAGGTCACCTTAAGGCAGCCCTCTGCTCAGAGATTTTGGGAAGTATAGCAGAGCAAGAATGTAGTGCCGACTGCACTTCCTTTTGTGTCCTTGCTTACTGAGATGGTCACAATTCTCCAGTCCCCTCACTGACATCTCTAATCAAATAAAATCGTGTAATATTTTGCAGTTCCTCCCTGATCTGTTCATGTAAACAACATTCTCATAAATATGAATATATTCTGACTACTTCCTAGCAGTAACATAGAAGAGGTGACTGTAGAGTTTTTCACAGCCTTAGCTCTTCCCTTTAATAAGTTCTTGGGTGAGACAGAAGCAAACCCAAAAGATAGGATGTGTTTCAGATTACACGATTATTTTTTTCTGAGGGCTCTGAATGTTTACCTGCTTGTTTACTTCTACAAATTATCATATAATCTGTCTGACTCGGAACTATAATGGTAATAAATAAAACCATGAACTTTAATGACATTTACAGCAAATGCCCCTCAGCTTTCATGCTGTCTTCAATACAGTTGTGTAGTGCTGGGTTTATGCAGTTACAGTATGCCAGCATTTTCTTGGAAGTTCAACTTAGTTCTATTTTAACATGGTATTTGTCAGTGATATATTAAGAAACCCCAAACAAACTTTGTTGGTGTGGCATTGATAATTTAATTACTAAAAGTGTTAAGTATTAAAAAGAACTGCATTAGTGAGTTCTTTATGACACATTAATGGCTTCTTTACGACAGCTGATGACAACTACATGCAGTCTTACTGAGAGAGACCGCTGACCAAACTTCTAGGGATAAACTTCTGGCAATGTATGTAATTCATGTTCTAAATTTTGACAGCACACACATGGGCACCCCCACCCCTCCCCAAAAATCCACATAGTGGAAAAACTTATTCAGGTAATCTAGTTTTTGTCATAGATGACATTCTTTTTTTTTCAGCTGGAAATAATTAGATTGCAGAATCTTCTGCCTACCTTCATTTAGCTATTAGTAGTAGTGTGTAGCACGTGAATAAAACTGAAGGTTGATTTCTTTACGTATAGAAAGTAGTATGAAAGTATATCCCTTTCATAAAGAGACTGACAGACTTAAAAAAATGGAAGCATTTTTATTGCAGCATTTGGTATACCTGCCAGTAAGCAGCCGTGTCAAGAGGTCCATAGCTAGGGTCTAAAACAGATTACTATAAACATAGACCTTATGTGGTAGATACTGAAGTTTGCAGGTAAAGATTCAAAGGCGTTCGCTAGCTTGTGAGATTTACAGGCACAATTACCTTCTGTTTCCTCTTGAATCATATATATGTATATTTAAGATTAACCTTCTGTCTTTTCTTTAATATTTTACTATATTTTTATCTCTCGTTCCATTTGTGGCTGGTTCTTTTATTTGGTAAAAAAAAGGTGCTTGTACTTCAGTAGCTGTCAATATTTCTTCCAAAACACAGGCAAGATCCAGCTGACATCCAAATAACATCAATATGGTTATATCAGAAATTGGATACATCCCAGAATGGTTTGATACCTCCTTCAGCAGAAGCAGAATTTTTTAATATGCACTTTCCTGTGTGTAAGAGCATATAGGCAGTGAAGGTTCTGACTTGGAGTATTTGCTTTCATGCTAATTTGATTTTATTAAAGGTTGTTTTGGTTTGAAACTGTGGCATATATGAAAAAGAACAGTACATTAAAACAATATTTAATATCACGCAAAATTGGCATACCCCATCAGCTAGTCTCCTCTAACAAAATAACCCTCTTCCCCCACTGGAAGCTTCCTATAAATATTTTTGACAGGCTCTGTTGATGCGAGATTTGCTTAAACTTGGGTGTAAGTTTAAACATGCCTAACGTAACAGAATTTGTCCTTTGAATCCTCTATGTACATCCTACACCTTTTTTGGCACACCCTTCCCTGAGAGCATGTAAATGAATATAGGACCTGAGCTTTTTTATCTCTTTTGTATTTATAATCTAACATACCTGCAGCATATCTGAAGAAGCGCATGATGTTCATATAATAAACCATGCTTTTAGCTGCTTATCAGTATTTAGGAAAAATAATACTATTGCAGTATTTTCCTGAGCCCCAAATAGTTTAATGATTATGTCAGTAGGGCGTGCGGCCTGTAATTTGGTTACAGGACGATATTTTCTAATATACTTGCTTTTATTATAGTTGGGTAGATGATGCTATTCTTCAGACTGAATTACTTCATGTAGAAGTTTGGGGTTTTTATATTTGTGGTGATTAACATTTCACTACATAACAGTATTAGAGAATGAACTGTGTTTTAACTGTGGCAATCAACCAGACCTGTTACGAAACTGAGGCTGAAGGCCAAGTGCTTCCAGTCTCTAGAGACGGTGCAATTTTAGATTAGCAGCGTACATCATGTTGCTCTTACTGCTCTTATGGAATGGTTCCACGTCTTTCGAGAGTGGTCAGACACCTTTTAAATCATTTTACTGCCTGAACACTGGCAGTTGGGTCTCTCATCCACACCTGCCCAATCGATGCCTGTAAACTGCAAAGCAGCGACTTACTATCTACATTCTCAACATCCTATTGCCATTTTGCAAAAAATCAGATAAATCAGGCTGTTCATCTTAAAAATCAAGGAGTGTCTCTTAGCTTTCTCTAACGCTTGTGGCTCTTTTCTTTTTTCTCTAAAGGCTCACCACTGTTACCACTGAGAAACAATAGATCAGTATCCTCGGAAGGGGTTACTAAATGTAGAAAAAAGAACAGTATTTAACAGTTAAAATTTGGCATTTGTTTTTAAACAAATCCATTTCGTATGATACTGCATCTGCGTATAAGAAAAACTGAACACGATTGTGAGGGGAATCAGAAAAGAATTAGACTACATTTAATTTTTTGTCAAAATTCTACACATTAGTATATATATATACATACATGTGTGCCTGTATTGAGTGGATGGCAGCAGAAAGAATGATGAAGGTCAAAAAAAAGGAAGTGGTTCTGCTTGTTTTTATTCCTATATTATTCAGTGATGATGATGATATGAATTTTTGAGACAGTCTGAAACACGAAACATCTTGCCCTTATAGGTTTTCTAACACTAATTTCTCACATTTTAGATTATAAGAGATAGCAATCTTTTCTGCCAATGTGATCCAGTGCTTTAAAGATGCATTTGTAGATCTCTACAGTGAAGCCTTGCTGATGGAAAAGTGCCGGTGTATATAGACCTGTGAGAGACATGGGTTCTCCTCACTGCTGTCATATGCAACATTGTTGTTCACAGGGTTTGGAAGAGGAGCAAGTCAGTGGATCGCTCTCAGTGAGGTGATGCTGTGAAAGAAGTTCCTCTTGCTGGGATTTATTTGCTTCCTTGGTAAAAAGATAAAACACTTCTAGAATGCTATGGGAAAACACAACTGTCCTGGTCAAGAATTTATCTGCTAAAGTAAACAATAGTGTTCATGATTGCGGCTGTTTGTGATGGCTTCTAGGTTTGCATATACGGTAAATATTTCTAATGCTGTCTCCTCATTTAGACTGCACACCTCTGAAGTTTAGTGTATGCATAGGTGTTGTTAAGGTAAATGGAACTACACAAGTGACGAGCTTGCTATATGACTGCAAGTTATCATCCCTATTGTAATCTGCATCTGTTCTAGCGTCTTCAATCCTGAAGAGAGAGAAGCGGAAGAGAACGAAAAATGTCCATTTTAACTGTGTTACTGTGTATTACTTCACGAGAAGGCAAGGCTTCACCAGTGTTCCCAGCCAAGGGGGAAGCACGCTGGGAATGTCTACTCGCCACAACAGCGTGCGCCAATACACACTCGGAGAGTTTGCCATGGAACAGGAGAGGCTTCACCGAGAGATGTTAAGAGAGCACCTAAGGGAGGAAAAACTCAATTCCCTAAAATTAAAGGTAAGAATTATTCAAGACTTTGATCCCTGCCTTATTTAAAGGAGCAGCATCAGAGCTATGTGGGCCCTATCTATCATTCCATTTTCAGTCGAAACAATGGCACTTGCCTGTTTTTTGTTTAATTTTACTGAAGACATATTTTTGTTCAATATTACCAAGTGCTGCTGTAGCTCGTATTGATGTGTACCTCAAAGTGCTTTACAGGGAGGTGGTTGTTTACTCTCTTTCCTGTTTTTTGTTTAATTTTACTGAAGACGTATTTTTGTTCAATATTACCTCAGAGTGCTTTACAGGGAGGTGGTTGTTTACTCTCTTGTCTACAGAGAGGAAAGCAAAGGCTGAGTGTGGTGGTAGTTGGCCTTGAACAGGGTGTCCAGCAGAAGTCTGGAAGTGCCAGGAGGAGAATGAGTCTTCTGAGTCCTTGCATAGTGCCCTGTTAGACCAGGGAATGGTAGCATCCGAAGTACAGAAAGTGAAACGGCTTATTTTCCTGGCCAACTTGAGTGAATTTGGCAAAAAGTAAGAAACAGTAATACAAAAATGTTTTCTTTTTTCAGTGTACCAATTTCTATGATTGTGTGTCTTTAACACTTCACCAAAGGATGCCTGTGTTAAAGAAGAAATGTGTCAGATAAACTAACGGGCAGTGTCACTGTAGCTAGTCAGAACAAATCTTGGCTATGGTTTTGAAGGTGTCTTTTTAAATATAGCGTAGGAGAGGAAAGAAACTGTACTTGAGTAGAGGAGAATAGAGAAGGGGATGGTGGTCTTGGAAGCGTCCCTTCTGCCTCTTCAAAACTGGTGGCAAAGCTTCTGGTTTTGTTGGTTTTGTAGTGGATGAAAAACTTCCTCTGTAATGGCTTGTGTTACAGGTATTGTGGGCTCTTTTTGAGACGAATCCTGTAACTAAAAGTGAACAATACGTAGAATTGTAACCAAACTACTGGGCTCCATAGCGCCTTCTTCCGTGATATATCTCTGTTTCAGATACTGCTACAGTTGTCCACAGCAAACTGGCACCCTTCAAGTTTAAGAAATGCCTTTCAGCATTTTTCCCATAGAATGAACTATGTTGATGAGTTCTATGTCTGAAGTCCTGAAGAAGTGTATATGGCCCTTAGTACTGTAAATACTTTTTTAAGCCTCCTAATTGTTTTTTAGTTGAATAGCTAAATAGATTATTAAATAGTTCATAAAATTTGGACTGTCATAATGAAAACAAACAAATATAAAACCACTTGGGACAAAGGCAAATGAAAGACGGATATTTGGACAGGTTTGAAACCAAAGGTAGAGTGTTCATGGATAAAGATTATACCTCTAAACATCTCGCATCACAGGATCTCCAGAGCATCAAGTGTGAATTGAGCCGTGTCAGTGTAACCGTTGGCTCTGTGTAGATCCCTTGGCTGACTTCCCGGAATCAGCTCAAAGAGAGGAATCCCCAGTGGAGTGAGTAAAGAATAGTAAGGCATGCAAATGCTTCACTTTCCCTTTTCTTTTTATAGGTAGAAAGTAAATCAAGAAAAATACAGATCCTGTTTATCTCTAAAAATTGGATGAGGCCTTTTAGCCTTCAGCTATATGGAGTAGAGCCTGGCTCTTTGCGCTTTCATAATTCTTCTCTTGGCTGGGATGGATCTTCTTTCTTCGTTAACTTACTTCACTCCAGCCCACTCTTTTTTTGGGATGTAGACTCTATTTTCTGCTCCTCTTCCAAGTACGACGTGTTCTTCCATCTCCCCAGTCACTTGTTTGAGTGGATGATAATCTTTACTGTGACTGTTAAGTTCCTGCAAAATCTCTTCATAAGTATTCAGTGAATAATGAAAGCCCAATTTGCATTCCTTCCTCTGTCCTGATTTTGTTTCCTTTTACCAAATAGAGAAGTCCTTTCCCCTGCACTTAATTCAGCGGTGGTGGGCTTCTTTCTTCATTGATCCTCAGCAGTTGCTGCGGGAATAGTTTACTAGCATGTTCTGAGACTGGTAAGCTGACCTCAGAGTTTCAATTCAAATATTAAGAAATTGTGGCTAAGTCTTCAGGATCCTGAGAGTGGCTTAAAAATGGTAACAACTTACTAGTGTTAAATCTTCTCCTAGAGTAAAATATTTCTCTTCACTCTAGACCGCATATAAAAACAGGGGACAGAAAACTTTTTGAACTAGTCCATTAAACTCAGCTTAGTTGCATCCCTGATTATACACTTGGAGTAAAAAAAAATTTACAAAACCCACTTTCCCTCCCAAAAGCAAATCCAGGACTCACCAAATTATAGTGAGGAGTCACTGTAAAGCACTGAGCAAGTTTTATTTGCTTAAGACAACTGGGCCTTGCTGATTTGCCATTACAGGGATGGAAGAGCTTCTTGGTCATTTGCATTGTTTCTCAATGAACTCAAAAGGAAACATGGTTTAGTGGTGCGATGGCAGGGTTAGGTTAAAGGTTGGACTCTATGATCTCCAACCAAAGTGATTCTATGATTCTATGATTCTATGAAACGCTGTAAAGCACTAAGGTGACAATGTCAGTGATTATGATCTTTAAAGAAAATGTACTAATCAATATTTTCATCTAAATTACTGTACATCTGCACAGGAAAATGAAGGAAATGAGAAAATGAAGTAGAGCAAAGTTTGCTCAAAAAGGTTTTTGTTTGAAAACTATTATGCAAACAGAAAGTAATGTTTTCTGTATGGTTTTTAATTTCAGTGTCCCTGGTTTTGTGATTTTTTGCATTGGGTTAAAATATGCAAGTCTGTAGGTAGAAAGCATTCTGTCTTGTAGAATTTGTTAAAAAGTTAGAAATACAGCAATATACTGGAATTGAGTCTCCATAATATTAGGTACTGGTTATTATTTTACTTGCTAAAAGTGAAGAGCCAAATAAGAAACGTCTCTTAATTAAAAGTATATGAAGACTTCAAAATCATCTTCAAGTCACTTTAGCCATTTAGCGCCAGCACTTTGGTGTAAACACTGCTGACAGTGGCATAAACACTTGTTAGCAGCAGAGTGTGAAAAGTCTAATGGCAATCTGGACATAAAAGCCATCTTGTCAAGATGAAAGGCCCAAGGTAGGCTTTAATACGTTGTCATCTGAGAAAACATTATGAGTAAGCACAATCAATTAGCTGGAAGAGTCCTTATTGCTTACTCATAATGTCTCCTCAATTAAGATCTATTAAAATGATGAGCGTGACCCCAGCGATGTTAAGGCTCCTGGGTCTATGGACACAGTTGGTTTCCGTTGTGGGACATTGTAAGGAATACTTTCCAGCTAGGGCAGGCAAAGGTGTCTAACCTAAATTTTTCACGTTTTACAGAGTTGAAGCGAATTTCACCCAAAGGCTTCAGATATTCATTGGCCCTTGCCTCGTTCTGTTGTTACGACATTAACCTTTAGCTTTATGAGAGAAATTTTACCCATCTATGTATCAAGTTTAATTCAGATGAGCAATATTATGACAATCAAGAGAACTTAATGTTCCCCTGAAGTTCTGTATTGGAAAATGTGTTTGATGGTTCTTGATAATCTTCCTCCCTCTGTAGTTACCCAATTATTGTTTGAGAAATGTTCGAATCTTTCATTTTAGTAATTCATTTGTTCTTTGTGCGACAAAATTGAGAAAAAAGAATTCAGAGGGGCAAAAAGGAAGTCATCCGGCAGAGGAGTCGGGAGCTAGGGTGCTTTGAAATCACAAACTGCTGTCTAGTCCCACTTGGTGCCCAGGCGTTTGAATTGACAGCCGGCCCGATGCATCCAGCATTCGGTGCGTGACTGGAGTCCATTCCTTAATGCTCCACCGCCGCGTAGCAAAGCAGTTAAGATTTACAGGAGGAGAAGCACACGACGGGTTTGGTATGGTTCTATAGGTGCCTGTGTAAGCTGAGCAGTTACAGCATTCACCTCATGGGTAAGAGCCCTGCAACTTAATTTTTATTAAATAGTAATTGCATAAATTACTAAAATGATTACAGAAGCAAGAATTGCAATTCTTCCCCTTCCCCAGTTTCAAACTTACATTCTGGTAGGCAATTAAATAACAGCAATCTGCTTGAGGTTTGAGCACTGTGTATTTAGAACTCGAGAAATCAGAATTGTTAGGTAGGTCATTCTCCTATTATGTATATTAAAAAAAAAAAGCAAAGAAACATAAATACACTGTACTTAGTTGTACCTAGTTAACAAAAAAAGAAAAATAGAAAAAAAAAATCAAGGATGCCATTCTGGATTTGAACATTCAGGCCGAGTTGCATGTACAGTGGAGTGTTCCCTCCCGCTGCCTTCAGACAGCTAATTCGAGATGCATTTAATGACTCTGTGGATTTACCTGTCTCTCACTGTAGATGATACAGAAAAAGGATGGCTTCTAATGTTGTCTTTCCTACCTTACTGAACTAATACATTGAAATACCTGGTGTAAATAATCTCTCCGTTGCCCCAGGGCCAGGCAGAACTGATTAAGGAGCTATTACCCCCTTTTCCTAGCCACTGTAAAGTGAATGAATCATAGAAAATAGAGTAAGAAAACAATCTGAAGGAAGCTTGAGAGGACATTTTGAAAATGCCTGCATTTAAGATGAAGAGAGAGCTGGAAGCATATGCACGTAAAGGGATTTGAATGTTGTAGGGGTAGCAGACGTGGTAAATAAACTGAAACGTAAAATAAAATGAAGGTATTAAACTCCAAAGGCTGCAGTTACAGAGGAAGATTGAGAACACATTGAAAAGAGAAGGAAACAATAATGCCTCTAAAGTGGCGTCGGGGAAGTGGCAGAACTCCTCTGCATGAACTAAATACGGTGCTGAATTGCTAGGAAGGGATGATAACTGATCTCAGGAGAATTTTTCTTTGTGCAGTGTAATGCATACACGCACCCTGTATGTAAGGAGTACCAGTCACAGCACCGAGGCTCTTCTCCTTCAAAGGGAAGAGTTTTGCTTTTAACGTGATTTTACAAGTCAGGAATAATTAGGGTTTTTTTCTGTGATTGTCTTACACAGTTGTTACAAACACAAAACTGCAATTACAGCAGCGAGTAAGCTGTCAGTAGGAGTTCACCGTTGAGTAATTCAGTGATGCCATAAATGACAGTTACAATCCAGAAGATTGTGGAAAGGACAAACTGTTAATATAAATGGGAAAATGAAACAGTTGGGAATATAATTAAAGCAGAAATAGGTGAATGGGTAAGATTCAGGACTGCTTCCTTACACATAAGAAGCGTAACTAGGTGGAGATGACAGGATTTAGTAGCAGAAAAAAGGGGAGTTACCTTCACAGTGATAATTGTGAAATGTCTAAACATTGAAATGCACAAGAAACAGGCAGCGGCAGTTATGACGTCGGTAATTTTATCTGTATGCAAAACCGGTGCCTAAAAATTTATTTGGGATAACAGGCCAAGCTGAACTTCTCTGCAAGTAAATAAGGCAAAACAGAGAAAGAAGTTGAATGGCTATTTTTCTATAGGTAAGAAAGATTCAAATTACATTCACTGGGGGGGCCCTTTTTCTGAGGTCATGGTGGTGACCATGATGAAACTGTTAATGCAAATGAGACTTGCGACTTCACCGGTACATAATTATCCCATAGTTGCACCATGTTTTATTCATGAAAGGATGAGATCAGGTGCTCAGCTAGTGTAAGTCAGCAGCCTCACCAGCTGAGAATATTACATAGAGCAGGGTGAACACTGGGAATATTTTTTTTTGTTGTTTGTCTGTTTTTCCATTTTAAGGAAAATTATTTCCTAGAAGAATAATACAAGAAAAAGGATTTATTATTTGATGAAATTTGATGAAGCACTTGCTTCACACTTGCGATGTGGTACGATGCTCAATCTAAGTAACTTGAGACTGAGAAAATACATTTTGTAGTGAGTGTCATCATCTCTCTGAACTTTTTTTTTACATTTGATACTCTTCTGATTCACAAGCAATTTTCTCTGTAGAACTTTTATAAACCCTGGCAGATACAACCAGTGAGCTCTGCCATGGATGGGGAAGCTAACCTTTCTTCAGTGCAATTGTTTTTTTTCTTTTCTCCTTGAATATACACCCCCCTTTCTACATGAGACGAGTTACAGGAGCGTGGTACAGCAGTGTACTAACTTATGAAAGTGGCACTGGATGTTCGTGCTCAATGCTCATGGCCATTTAATTTTGAAACAATTTTTGAAAAGTTTGAGAGCTAGCCTACACATAGGAAATAATAATACAGTGCCAGGACACTTGTATCTATAGAGGTTCAGAAATTCATATCCCTGGGAAAGGAGCATGAGTCCTCTAACAATGTTTCTCAAGATCTTCCACAAGAGGTTAACAACTTACTGCCTTTTTGTCTAAATTTATTCATTTATTAACTACCTAAGAATAATCTGGACTGGTTAGTGAAGTTCTAAAACGTATGGCAACACAAAGCTAGATGGGTTATTTTCAGGGCCAAAGAGGACTAGAAGGGACTTCAGCAGAGTCTATATGCAATACGCTGCAAAACCCCATTACATAATGTAGGTAGAAAGGGGCAAAACTTAAGTGACTTCCAGGCTTAAAATTGTCAACTCAAGAAGCAAATCTAGGCAGCTGCCCAAACAATGAAGTGGAAATACTGCTTTGTGACCTCAGCTGTACGAACATCAGACAACTTGTCAGGCTACAGAGGAACAGGGTAGCAAATAGTACATAAAAGACACCATTTTACAAATATGTGATGCATTGTAACCTGAAATGGGGTTGGTGGTATAATTACTGTCTCAAAAGGGATAGTGAAAAATTTCAAAGAACCCAGAGACAGGAACTAGAATCAATTAAGGGCTCACAAATTATTGTATGCAACAATATAGAAACCAATAGAATTTTAGAAAGGCATGAGATCTGGCAAACAATGACAAAGGACATAAAGAACAGATAAGAAATTAGAGATTTAGAAAAAAAATTAGTGTCACGACAAACATGAAACTAAAAATGTGTATTTAATTCACATGTTAAATGTGAAAGAACTGCCTTTTCACCCCATCCGTAATCATATTCTGGAACTTACTGCCAGTCATGCAGCATTTTTACGTACAGCTTTCCAGATACATGATGCGTTACACATCTTCACATCTATGACACGCATATACCCGTGCAAGTAGAGTTTAAGGACTTTGTTAATTGTTCTATGCAACAGATGACAAAGAATGGCACAGTGGAATCTGAAGAAGCTAATACGCTGACACTGGATGACATTTCTGATGATGATATTGATCTAGACAACACTGAAGTAGATGAGTACTTCTTCCTGCAACCCCTGCCAACAAAAAAGCGAAGGGCATTGCTGCGAGCTTCTGGAGTGAAGAAGATTGATGTAGAAGAAAAACACGAGCTGCGGGCCATCCGCCTGTCCAGAGAGGATTGTGGCTGCGACTGCCGTGTGTTCTGTGATCCAGAAACTTGCACTTGCAGTCTTGCAGGCATAAAATGTCAGGTAAATGTCTTTATTTTTGTCGTTATTTAACAATCAAGAGGAGGGGGAGGCGGGGTGTGCGTGCATAGACATGTACACTTTGTTGTTGAAGTTATAACTACTGGAAATTAATTAAGTTAGTTATTAAATGGTAACACTTGTGGATCTCAAAACAGCTTTTCAAGGCCCAGACTTAAGAGCATGTAGTGTGCAGTACAAACAATCTCCTTAAACATTTTTTTTTTTATTTTATGATTGGTTTAGGCACATACATTGCTTAGGGTTTTTTCTGTTGTTGTTCTTACACAAATACTGTGCTCCTCATACTCCTTTTTGGCCTTTAGCTAAATACACAGATGCAGACAAGAGAAGAATCCATAGCCTGCAGATTTCAGAAGGGATTTACCTTTTATTTTATTTGTTCACATTATTCACATATGATTATTCACATACTATTCAAATGCGAATTACAGTCCAAACTCAGTGAGAAACAATACATGAAACTCTGTGGCACCATCCTTTATTTAATATGCATGATACTTACACTGCATGTATGATGAATTTGCATGTAGGCAATAAAACCCACATCTGCAAATATAGCTGGTAGTTTTCCCTCTGGAGACTGAAAAGGTGTTTTGTATTGTACATTTACATCGTGTCCCAGGTACAGCTGTACGTGTCCCAGAATGTTCCCTGGAAGATGTTTCCACTAATTCTCCTGAGTGGCTGTTTTGCACCTGAGTTTATTTCTTCATTTTTCATCATTTCTTAAAGCCAAGCTAAACTTTCTCTGCTATTCTAAATAATACATTCCCTTTGCTGTTCCTGTTTTCATCCTGACGTGTGGGGAAGGTGCGCTAGGCTGTGTTACGTGGTTCTCCTCCGCATCGTACCTGATATTCAGGCATTGCAGTGTAGCTGAAAATCACAGACCTTAAGCCACCTAACTGAACTCTCTGACTTGCGAACTCAGTCATGGTTTTAGAAATTTAAGATGCTGTTATTAGATATGTAAGTTCTGCCCACCGTCTGTTGAGCTTACAATATTGCGTCTCCAGTTGACTGGAACATCTTTTAAAATGTACTTGAGTGAGTTTTTATTCCTCCTTGCTGTGGCCAGGTGTTCCCATTGGCAACTTTATAAAGGTTTTTATACGTAATTCATTTTGTTTAAATAGCTTTCTAGTTTTCATGATTTTTGTCAAATACTACAACTTCCTGGTAATGCTTTTGCCTGGATTTGAGCACAACATGACATAAAGCTGTAGCAGATCCATAAGCACAAAAACTACCTATTTTGTGTTCCACTGTGTAAAGCTTTCACCTGTGGAACAGAAACTTCTTTTTCCTGCTTTGCAACAGCGTTGCATGCATGGGTCCCTTACTGTTCCTACCAGTAGTGCTAAATTCCGAGGCCGGCCCTCTGACGTACTGTTAACTTCGACTGTTCTTACAAGTACTGATCAAGGTGAATCCCCCTTCACGGCTGTGTTTCTCTAGGCTGTCTAGGTTCTGTCCTATCACCAGGCTTACGCTACGTACTGTTAATCTGTATTCTTTTTTTTTTAAAAGGTGGATCGTATGTCTTTTCCATGCGGTTGCACTAAAGAAGGGTGTAGCAATACAGCAGGTAGAATTGAATTTAATCCTATCCGTGTACGGACTCACTTTTTGCACACAATAATGAAACTTGAATTGGAGAAAAATAGAGAGCAGCAAGTTCCGGCGCTAAATGGCTGCCACGGTGAGATAAGTGCACACACTAGTTCCATGAGTCCAGGACCCCATCCCGTTGAATATTCAATTGCAGAAAATTTTGAAATCGAAACCGAACCTCCGGCTGCGGTTATGCATTCTCAGTCAGCCGAGGACTTGGACTGCCCAGGGGAAGAGGAGGAAGAGGAAGATGGGAGTAGCTTTTGTAGTGGAGTTACAGATTCTAGCACGCAGAGTTTAGCGCCTAGCGAATCAGATGACGATGAAGAGGAAGAGGAAGATGAGGAGGAAGATGATGAGGAAGAAAAAGCAGATGATTTTGTAGAAAGCATGGGCTCCCATGCTGATATGGTGCCTCTTCCTTCTGTCCTTTGCTACTCTGATGGAACTGCTGTGCATGAAAACCACTCTAAAAATGCCTCATACTATACTAACTCTTCAAATCTGTATTACCAAATAGAGAACCATGTTGCTGGCACTGCTAACCAGATCGGTGAGACTTACTCAGAAAGGGATGCTGTCAAGAACGGTAGTCTTTCTCTGGTGCCTTACAACATGACTTCAGAACAGTTTGTTGACTACACACGGCAATCAGAGGAAACTTTCAGCAGCTCTCATTACCCTTCTGCAAACCCCTCAGTGATTGTTTGCTGCTCATCTTCTGAAGGTGATGGCAGTGCTCCGTGTAACAGTTTATACACTGAGCATAGGCCCAGTCACCCTCAAGTGGAATTTCACTCATACTTGAAAGGTCCTTCTCAAGATGGCTTTGTTTCAGCTTTGAATGGCGACAGTCGTGTACAAGAGCACCCTGCTGAGAATTCACTAAACCTCCCAGAAAAGAGCAGACTGCACGAAGAGTGCATCAAATCACCAGTGGTAGAAACGGTACCTGTTTAATATTAAAATTATTCTAGGACTGACTTCCTGTATTAAAATGCACTCACACTGGATTTCCTAGAATCTTACTTTTTTAAGAGGTAGCCAACACTTGGACTATAGTCAATGTTCCAGACACATTTTGTTTTCTCAAGCTACACTGGCAGTGGTATTGCACAAAAACAGTTCGTGTAAAGATTTAAATAAAAATAATCAGACTGTCTTTTGATAAAAATAAAACACGTAAGTAAAATACACACCCAACATCTTTCAAAGTAGCCTACCTATCGAAGTATGTGAAACCTGCCAAGCTATCTGAATCAAAGCTTCGTGTTTTTGATTGTCGGGCCTGTGCAAGATTGTTAAAAATGATACTTTGAAATAATCATGTTTAGAGTCCTAATTTTCAACATATCTGAAAAGATGGTAAGTTTAATGTAAAAGTAACTACTGTACAAAAAAGTTTTAATTGTTCTGTACTGTATGTATTTTATTTATGGTAGTTTAGTACTCATGTTTTGATAAACATGACCAGCATGTTCATTTGCGCAGAAGATCCATAGCTAGTTACAAAGAGCATGTCCACTTTTCATCTGGTGTACCATGTATTCGTCCTTTTTTGTTGTTGGCTTGGTTGGTTTTTTTTTTAAATACCATTTCTGGTAAATTATCTTGAAACGCATTTTTAGAGTGTACTGTTTTCTCTTGTACTGTTTCTTGACAAACAGAAGAGTCAGAAAGGGGGCATTTACATCTTTTAGAAAGGTGAAAGGTAGACAATCCTCCATTAAAATTAAAACCAGTGGCATTCCAGAACTACTACCCCCCTCCCCAAAGAAAAATGATCTTGTATATAATGGCAAAGCAGTAGCTTAAGCTTGCACAGCACCTTTTAGCCCAACAAACATTCAGATACTTATGCACTTTAGTGCCATTTGCAGTACTGTATTAACTGCGGGAACTGTGAACTATTTTGGAGAAATGCCATAGCTCCAGACTCTGAGGTGTATGTAAGATCTTAAAATTCATTGTAACAAAACCTGTGCATTTTTTCCCAAGCCAGTTTATTAATGTGTCAGTAGGTAATTTATAAAAGCAGAGCCTTGCTGATCAAAGTTTAAATGGAGCATGGGAAAAAATGTGGAAGTGTCTAGATTTCCAAAATATTTAGCAGTTTTTATAAAATACGAGACTGGATTTTGTGGACTTCTGATCGTATCTCAAATTTACAGAGTCATTTGGTCTAATAAGAAACCAGTAGATTCAGTGAGGAAACATAGCTTCAGAAATTTTATATCTGCTAAAGTTTGCAAGCAAAATAGCACATGCATCATATGGATATCCGTTACCTTGTACTCCATTTGTGTTTAAATGAAATTGGAACTAACATACCTGCTGTATTTCAACCTTTATTAACCACCCATGCTTTCCTCTAGAAAAGGAGGTATAGGAACCTGCTTTTTTCTACACTGATAGTTCTGTACTTCCTTATTTTCATTTCACAATGTATTTTAGCCTTTTTGTTCTTCTAATACTGCAATTTTAGTTATTACACATCAAGTGGGTTGACGTGTAGACCTGTCTTGTTTGTCAAAATATGGATCAGCATCTTAGTTCTTTTATCTGTGTCAAATCTAGATGATGGTTAACAGTATGCATGTAAACACAGTGTAAATTTTAGCTCTGTAACAGTGACTCTTCCGGTTAGAAGCTCTTTAAAACATCATGTACAGTACTCCAGTAGAAAATCTGGCAGATTTAAAATACGCTTTTTAAAAAAAACAAGCTGACTTAATTGTTTTTATATGAAATCTGGGCAAAGTGATTTCTCATTTTTATGCTAAATTAGCAAAATATTTTTACTCCATGTAGTAGCTGGAAAGGTTTTTTATTTACTTTTTTCCACAAGAAGTCCTATGTGTTTTATACAAACTGCATTGAAAAGTTCTAGTTCTCTAGGGACTGGATTCCACACTTGCAGCATATTCCATCTCCTGGGAAAGTGCAGTCATGGTGGTTATCTGGCTCAGCAGCTCCTCAGCCTCTGTTCCTCTTAGGCACAGAAGACTCTAGTCTCTGTCTCTAAAGGCTGGGTAGCCAGGTAAGCGCATGTATTCTTCAATTCCATATAGCAAATAAATACCCATCTTTATTTGTAAAAAGAGAAGCACGTGAGTTCATTAAAAAGTTCTGCATCTAAGAATAATAATACTATTCTGTTCAAGACAATATTCTATGGGCAAATGTGACAAGTCTCAGTGTACGTAGGCATCTTGCATTAACAGCAGGCTTAAATCTGGCACTCTCACTCAGCACCAGCACCAAAAGCACAAATCCCTTCTACTTCAGCTGTGAATCGGTAGCAGCTTTTTAACCTCAGAGTGTGTTGGCTACTGGAGGATCATGCACACTTTACCAGGGTATTTCTCTCAGGGGAAAGTTAAATGAAATACTTCGTTTCATTAGTCACCCCCTTACTGAGCAATAAGAAACTATTTTCTTGGTCCTTGTGCTTTCACATGAAAAATATATTTAATAATATTAGCAAGCACAGTAAATGATTATAAAATACATCTCAGCTAGCTTTAAAATACTGAGATAATGGTTATTTAAAATATTTCCATTGGCACAGGCATCCTTAATGTTGGCATCTGTATAAACTTCTGAGTACTTAGATGTATATGTTCCGTGCCATTGGGGCATCAGGGGTGAATGCAGCTAATTTCTCTACAGCTTGCAGCATAGGGTAACAAGCAGTAGCTTGCAATAGCTAGGCAGTGACTATATGAAGAACTTGGCCCTATGCTATTTTCCCTTGCTTAAAGTAGCTAATTCCTGGGAGTCACAAAGTAAAATGTGCAAAATAAAGATTTACATTGAAAAAAAATATTCTTAACTACCTGGTGTTAATGCAGATAGTAATACCTTTCTTTTGAGCCCATCTGATATTTTGTGATTAAGATTGGATCTCGGGATAAAAAGTAAACAAATCTGGTTTAGTTCTTGCAACAAATTACAAAGTCAAGTCTGTTTGTTTATAATTGATGGAGATTTCCTGGTAGCTATACTAAAAATAACAACAGGCCTTCTAACAGAGACAAACTCATACTGAGGGGAAAAAAAAAACACCTGAAACCTCTTTTTTTCAGTATAGACTAAACCTGTTGCCCAAACAATTCCACACCAGCAAATAACAAAGCTAAGGCCTTTTCGAGCATAAGTAAGTCAGTTGACTAGAGTGAAAAAAAAATAGTCACAGCCCTGACCAAAACAGGTGGGCTGATTTAACTGTGAAATCTAGAGTGGGCTGTAGAAATCAGGTGAGAGTTAAGATTCCCACCCCTTGATTAGACTTTCGTGTTTTGTTTAGAAGAAAAAAGTACTCCTCATATAAGGACAAATAAATAACTTAAATAATGGGATGGAAAATGGTTTAATGTTATTTTCTGGGCTAATATATAATAGTATATGATGTGTCCCATTTCCCGGTTGGTTAATATTCATGTTGATAACCAGGCCTTTCATTCTGGGTAAGCTTATTTCTGTGTGATAGAAGTATTATGTTACTAAATGATAAAGAGCAGTATTTGCTTCTGTATCAACACAGTATATTACTTGTGGAAATGTTTACTTTACTGATAGTTGTATCAGCTTTATTTCCCAAGATATCTGGCTACTGATAATCACTCCTAAGAAGCCAGGTAAGAAATTGGTAGATAGTTTACAATTACACTATGTAGTTCAGAAAAATGACTCATAAAAAAACCCCCAACATTTCTCTCTCTTAAAATAAAATGGCATTTTCACACAGAAGATCACTGGAACAGCACCTAAAACTGGATGTCTTTTTTGCCTATAATGTGAACTTTGCCTCTGTTGGAAAAAATGCATTGTTAAAGTTTTTATATATAAAGTTTTAACTGACATTAGACGTAAAATTAGAACTTTTCTGGCAAAATTACAGCAATTGCAATTGTTTCCTAAGAGCTATATAGCTCATGGCCACTGGAACATCCTTTAAGAAAATTAAAGCACAGTATGACCACAGTAAAAGTTTCTGATATTTCTTTCCTTTAAAAAAAAATAAAAAATTTTTTGATGAGCTGTGTGCCATTTAGGTCAGAAAGTTCCAGATTTGTAAAGTTTTACTACATTTCATTTACGTAGGTTCCTGCTAATGAATCATAATTTGAGTTGGCATTTATTTATTTTAAGGCCATTGATGACACTTTCATAGTAACCGTCACTTGCTATAAATGTGGTTCAGCCTGCTCACTGATCTGGTAACTGAGTCAGTTAACAATGTGGTCCTGCCTTTTGTCTTCAGTTCTGCAGAAACTGCATGTAGTACCCATGGTGGTGTTACTCTGTGGATTGCTAACTGATCCAGATCCAGTTTCTAATCATGTCTGGGTGTTGTATTTCAGTAAACGTGCTAACAAACTGATCGTGTAGCATTCCCTGCCTCGCAGTCGGGAGGATATCTTCATGAAACACAGCTAGTTTGTTAAAGATGATTGTGTACATACATGTGTATGCAAAACAGAACATGTGTTATGTTTTTTAATATTTCAGATGTTCCTGACTCTTTGATAAAATATGATATACTGGATAGAGAGTATTGGGCTCAGATAGTGGAGACCCAGGTTCTGTTGGCTTTGCCTTTGTCCTGCTGTGTCACTTCCATTCTCTGTGCTCTGGTTTGTAAGGTACTTGGAGATATTGTGATAAAAAAATAATTATACAGAACAGGCAAAATACAGGGTTTTTTTCCCCCTCTGTTTTTTGGCATCATAACAAAATTTTATACTGCAAACTAAGTCACTTTCCCAATAAAGCCCAGTCCAGCTCAGAAGTGAATAGAAATTTAAACACAGCAAAAGCAAGCTCTCCTTTCCGTGGACTGGATTAATAAGCAGAAATTGCTTAACAATAAATTTTACGGTGAAAAATTAGAATAAAAGCTGTGTTGAATATACAAGATGGATGTGTCGAGTGCTTAACATTTGAGCAGCAAGATCGTAGTTTGCCTGCAACACCGTACGTGGCAGCAACAGGCAGTCTTACTCCCCTGCACATTGTCATCTTTTGCCAGCTGAATTCTCTCAGTTGAAATTCCTTGCCTAGGCTGCTCTTGTAGTGAAGCAGGTGCCCTTACGCAGAGCTAAAGCAAGAGACACCCACGATATTGTTTAAAAAGGCATTTGCTAAATAAGAAACTCCCGTGTCATAGCTCATGAGTTGTATAAACTCATGTTCTTCGTGCCAGATTTTTAATTTCCTGAAGCAGTCAGGAACAGGGACAGAAGAGGATGATATGGGAAATCCATAAGTGTTTAGGGGTGTTACGCTTTCCCACTGGGGCTAAAGACTAATGCTATCATCTACTTTATTATGGTTGCAGAACATTTGCTGTAAAATACTCAGAAAAAATAGAATTAACTCAGAGAATATATTCTATAGAATTTATTTCTAAAATACTAAATCTGATTACTATTTTTTTAAAATGGTAGAAAGCTACTGTTATTTTCAAAACAGAGTCTAGTTCATTAACATGTTCCTTGGTATGAGAAATGTCAACATTTGCCTTTTCAATGTTCCCAAATTTTTTAAAATATTCCTTAATTTTGCTGTCCTCTGTAATCGCTGTGCCTGTGCAAATTATTAGTTGTCCATTTTCTCCATGAAGTGTGAAATCCAAAGCACGACCATTGTGAAGTGAACAAGTGCGATTTAGTTGTAAAGATGTCTGAGTGAACACATGCTTGAGTTCTTCATGTTTCCTGTTCACTGTCTCTTCCTGCTCCTAAATCAGAGGCAGCTTTTAATTTTGTTGCTAATAAATGTGCCAGAGTATTGTTTTCACTTAAGGAGGAAAGTTAGAACATCCTTGAGAAGCTTCTGCTACCCTAATGGCCAATACCAAGAATTTTACCTTTTATAAGGATATCCAATTCATGAAACATCTGTTTTGCAGCCTTAGTCTTTTCTTTTCAATTCCTTCCTCCCTTCATCATAGTGTCTGTGAAAGGTCTGTTGTACAGTAAGGCTTTTCATTAAAATTGAGCACGAGGGCAACTCTGTTGTTCTCTGTGCTATCTATCCTTTATTTTGCTAAGAGTTGAGTTAATTTTATTTTTCACTTAACATTAGCATGTAGACAAATCTGAACTGTGGTGAAAAATAGTCCCTCATTGGCTTTGAATATGAGAATCGTGAGCGAGCAATCCCAGTGGGGATCTATAGACTCCATACACACAAACAGGAAGGAAGCCTACCCCACAGGCTGCAGAGGTGTGGCAGGGGGGTCCTCCTTGTCTCCTGAGGCATGCAGATCCAGGGGAAGAGTGTCATTCTTAATACAGCACAGCCCACTACAGGATGAAAATCCAAGTTTAGGGAAAGCAGAAAGCCATCACCTAGGGGAGCAAAAAGTTTCCTTCAAACTATTGTTAGGATTTTTTTTTTCTTTTTTCTAATATAAGTAGTAAATAACAAACCCACCGTTTTCTGAAAATACAAGTGAATTAGATCTTGAAAAGTTAAAATGTGTATTGCTCTACTGCTGTATAGTCTTCATAGTTAGGAGGGTACCCACTACATAGAAGGTCCCCCTGACTGGATAACCGTATTCATGGTGCTCTGTATTGCTACTTCTCAACTGAGAAGATGATAGTCCTTCATCCAAGGCTGGGAGGACAAGAAAAACAAGTCACAAGGCAAACTTCATTTATTTATTCAATTATCTTGATGTGGATCTTAGCAATTTTTTTTTATTTACAAACACTTTTGTTTTATTTAGGTGTTTAATGAATGAAAGTCAAATAGAACCAAGTCAAAAGAAGTTTGCTTCACGTGTATGTTCTTCTCTAACCGTGCATTTTTCCAACAAGCCATGAAGACTGGATTAGCTTTTCTTGATGGACAGGAAAAATGGTGGAAGATACAAATGAACACCACTGTTCTAACACAAGGATCAAGATAAGCCTTTGTATTGAGGCATGGGTAGATAGATACACACTGGAGTGAGTGAGGGGAGGATAGAAAGGGCAATATACAGGAAAAGGATGAAGGCAAGAAGTAGATTGATGAGGATAATTTTTTTCTTCTAAAGGGCAAAAAAAAACATTATATGTGAGAAAAAAAAAAAAAAAGGAAGGAAAAAGGAAATATTAAGATCTCCCCAGAGCAAGGGTGGAAAAGTATATGCATGTTCACTACAACCTTGGCCATGTTAGATCATAATATTACTTCTGTTATTTAATGTATTTTAAAACAAACATGAACCCAGGGCAAACAGGAAATGTCATTTTTCCCATACCATTAGTTGTATACAGGCGGACATTAAATAAAAGACTTCTCCAAAAGCATGGGGTAAAAACTACAAAGCAAAGCAACAGCCTAGAAGCATTGCTACCATGTCTTTTCTTTGCCAAAGGTAACTGCAAAGTCACAGTCAATATCATTTTAGTTAACTCTGCTCCCAGGCACATGTTCTACTGTAACCTGTTTCTCAGATAACAAGAGACACAAACAGCAAAGAAGAAAGAGGTGTCCTTTTTTTATTAGCATTTTAGCTTAGCATTTTCAAGTGAGACTCAGAACATTACGGCAGCTCATTCTTTTAGGTTTCTCCATCTTAAACTTTTTAAAGATTTTTCTTAAGAATGCCATTTTGCATTGGCTTATGGGCGAAGGGCTGGGGTGCTGGGAGAATCACTGTAACGAACCAGCCATCCATTTGTGAGTCTCTGATACACAGATTGAGCATGAGTTTTCAGCTTCTTGAAAAGATTGCATCATTGTGTGCACTGGCAGCTGGTTCTCTTCAAACAAAACCAGAAGCAAGCACTCTGGTTTTTTCAAATCATTTCACACAAATACCACCACTTGAATTCTCGCATAACAATGCCCGTGTAACCAATGCTTAACAACTGGGCCCTTCTTTTAATTGACTGATTGTAGGCACTTCTATGGAAATACGTCTGAAGTGTAGTTTGTGAAACATGTTAAAAAAAGTGTTTGATGTAAAATAAGCTCTAGACATTAACAGTGCAAAAATAGTAATAAATCTGTAGATTACAAATCCGTTCCTAAGAGCCTCAGCCTGTAATATTGTCTTTCTTAGTAAAGTTGATCTTTTAAGTTAAATTGCATTCTGGTGTAATAACCTTTTACAAATAAAATTATTAATACAAATGTACTGATTAATACCTGTTAACATAAAACATGGCAATTGGTTAGTTTGATTTGTTTCCATCTACAGCTAACAGATAGCAATTTTGTAAAAAACACAAACAAAACCAACACTCGTTACATTTTTTTATGTTTGAAGTGGTTTCATTGTTTTAACAAATATGAACTATGTAACATTTACACTGTCTAGTCCAGCCCTGTCTTCTAGGAGGTTCATCTCTCTCTGTATATATATATTTCCCAACAAGAATATAAAATTGCTTTTGAAATTTTTGCTGGCAAGTGGTAAATAATAAACCACGGCATGGATTCAAAAGCACTTAAAAGTTGATGGTCTTTCAGACATGTAATCCATTCAAACCAGACTAGTAAAGTTGTGGTGTAATTGCAGCCATTTGTTTAAAATTTGTACATTACTTCTAACTTTACTAATTTTTGAGAAAAATAATTATGTTAAGTACTTAACATTTTCCATTACAGATGATCTTGCATACTAAAATTATGGAGATCTCAACAGTAAAGCAACATATTTAATTGGACTGCTGCTTTTAAACTGTTTGAAGAAGTGAAGGGAAAAAAAGTTCATCTCAAAATCTGTACATGGAATTAATTTTAAGCTTCATGAACTACACATTTCCTTAATTTCCTTTCTTTTTTTTTAAACAAGTTGTAACATCAAAGATGCCAAAGGGTAATATAAGCTACAATAATATTCAACAGAACTTAACCTAGACCTTATGTTGTAATAATTTATTCAAATTAACTGTATTCTTCTGTATTTATATTTTCAGTATTTATTATGAATGATATGGAATTTGATGTATTTATTGTGGCTTATTACTGCAGTGTATATATTACAAAAATGAGCATTTTTAAGTCTTAACATTAGGTTTTTTGTTAATTAGTGGCACTTGTATCCGCTGTATTTTTATTATATATCGTACAATATATATTGTCCATTTGTTTGCAATGAAGTAAAACAGGTTTCTACATTACATCATGGCTGCCAGTGCATTGTGCATCTTATTTCTACTATGCAGGCTCTAGACATTCCTCTCTCATCTAACAGAGCCCGAATTAGTACTGCACCCCTCCCTACTGAGCCTCTAAAGATGCTCTGTGAAATTTCAAGCATTTCTCCCATTCCTCATAGTCTGATAGAGTAAGGAGAAACAGTTTTGGTTTGGTGCGATTTTTTTGGTTTTGTTTTTTTTTTACTTTGCTTATCCATATTTAAGAAATGAACAGAAATACCTTGTTAGGTATGTCTGATTGCCCTTTAATGATACTGGTGCCTACACTTTTCTTTGGCCAATGGAATAAACTACAGCTTCATCTGCACCTATCATGGTGAATTTAATAATATTGGTTGGAAGTTAATGAAAGAATCGTTTTCAACAGCTGCTGGGAAGAAAATTTTGCAACAGCTCTCTCTGGTGGACAATTTGCAGTAACTTTATACAACAAATTTTTCAATGGCTACAATTGCATATAAAGCATACTGTTAAATTTCAGGACAACCACTTAATTATTTTGAAACCTGCTAATCAATACTGCTTCATTATGAAAATGAACAACCACAGGTCTCTGCCATCTTTTTATCCTGATATTTATTAAAAGTGAGCCGTACACTTGTAAAAAGTAGGTTGTTCTTAAGTAAGCATTAATGACAAATTACAAATGGCTAAATGATTTGTATTTACAAAAACTGATAAAGATCAGATGGTGTTCTCTAGGTTATAAAAAAATTCTCACAGGATTTATGGTAGCATTTGTTTTTAATTTACTAGGTGTTACACAGAATGGAATAGATGAACATCTGCTATCAGACTGCTTTTTGCAGTGCCATGACTATGGTTAACAGTGCCACTCCAAGGCTTGCTAAGTCACACTGACACAAAAAAATTTTGTAAAACAACTTTCAACACCAGTGTTCTAATTCAAGATATGAGGATGCCAGTTCAGAAGTAAGAAGACTTAACACTAAGGTTCAGTTTTAAGCAGATCTATTAATAGTACTCACGTAATTCTGTACTCATGCTTGTGTAAATCAGCAAGTACTGAGAGTGATGAAACAAAATCCTCGGGTGCGGTTGAGCTGGTGAAGTTCCACTGCAGTTAATGGTGTCATAACCAGGTAGAGCCATAAAGGACCAGCGGGGCCTCTTGTTCACGGGTGGGAGCTGCACATAGCCACAGGCCCTGAAGTCAGAACATTTAGGACCTGCTGTCCCCTGCTGGGGGTAAGGCTGAGCTGTCCTTGCCTGAAATCAAGCTGCTTTCAGCACTTGTGATTACTTTCCTGGATGGGTAAGAGAGTGTGGTAAGATGGACTAGTTTACTATAAATGAATTATTTCTCTATTATGTCATTACTAAACAGTGTTTTGGATTATGCAACAAATTTTTCGTGGTTTCTGATACTAAAATGGGATTTAGCTTGCACGAGCTTTTGTTTGTATGGCTTAGTTTTATATGCCTACCACAGAAAGCACTATGTAGGCAGACTGCAGAAACCATTTTTATTTCCACATTTGTGTTTAACTGGTTTGAGTGCTACAAGCTGTGGATAATGACAAACCAGCCTTTGTGGAAGAGATCTTCCACTTATACTGGACATCACCATGCAAAAAGCATTTCTAGTTCTATTTATTCTAGCATTTCCCTTGGGCTTTTGACTCCAGTCCCAAGCAAGTATTTGAAATGGACATTACCTTTTTGGCCGCACCTCTGCTTCTTCCTTCCTTTTCACATCAGCTGCACAGGCTGCCCCTTATCTTGCTTGGCCTTTGCATGGCTCCATTTTTCCCCACACCCCATCTTTCTTGCTCCAAATTGCTGCCAACAAGTAGTGCTGCTTCTGCTTTAGCTCATAGCAGCTTTTAGGCAGGCCCAGCCAACCCGCAGAAACCAATTTTTGTTCCACAGCCAGCAAAAACATGGCAAGCCTACACTTTAACCACAGGCCTTGAGTAAGTCAATAGGTGGCCTTCAGATCTTAAGTTCCAGTTATCTAGGCAGGGAGGTAGTAGCCATGCTGAGCTCACTAGCTTTCTCTTTCCTGTATTCCTTTTTCCTCTCTTGTTACATTCCAGTCCCTTTTGAAAATATACACAAGAGCTCTTGGATTAACAGTCCAGCAAGTACATTCAGTGAATGTTTCCTGGTCTTACAGCACCACAGTTCAACCTTTTAGGTAAGTGTGCTCTGTCATTGTGAACTGCTGTTCCCAGTTAAATTAAAAATCTTATTTTCTCATAGAAATAATTTAATTTCAAAGCAAAGGTTAATACTACAGTAAAGATTTTTATTTAGATGCAAGGTAATCTATGTGGACAAATGTTATTTTAGTGAATGGCTTTTAGAAGCAATTATACCAACAACAAGTGACAAAAACTTAAGACAATTTTCTTCCTTGGCAACAGACCCAGTAGCTAGCAGCATGTCAACTGACCGCTCAGAAGGCATGTGATGATTTCTCTGATAGCACACCCATTGTCCACCACTTAACTTTGTCCTGACAGCACTGCATGTTTGAAGTACAGAAGGTTTAGCCAAATAGAGAAGAAAGCATCTAGACTTCTCAGACATAAATAATCTAGGAGGCACTGAGGCACTCGAAGGGAATCACTAATTCAGTGAACTTTGGTGAAAGTCATCATTAAGAAACCTCAGCAGCACTTTATGATTCCAACCTTGGAGCTCTTCTTTAAAGTGCCCACATATATTTCCCACGTGAATGCCATTTCTGACAATATTCTTCCCACCAGAGATTCCAGATTCCTTGCTACTTCAGTTTTCCATCTTTTCCTCAAACTCTCACTGCCCTTCACTTGCACTGCTGTCCCACACTCACTCCTAGAGGAACCTGTCCCCTACTTTCCTTGCTTTTCCTCCCACATCTCTTTCTCCCTAGCATTTCTCATAGTCACTTTTCCAAATCCACTCAGTCCTTGACTTTCTGCCTTTGTCACTGCTTTCTGTTATGTTCCTGTCCTTCAGGCTCTATCAGTTTTTCCTTCCATCAGATGAGCAAAGGCCCCTTTTTTCTTGAGATTTGAATGTGCCAGAAAATTATTTTCCTTATACACAAGTTAACACCTGCTAGGTGTAACCTACCTTTCTTCTGCAGCTGCCCCTACCAGCACACAGCACAGACCGTTTATATTCCATCACGCAAGTTACTGTGTTATTTTCACTTCAGTCATTTACTAGTTTGAAATGTTTCTCCATCTCCTACTCATTCCCCTGGACTTACTGCTGGTTGCAGTGGTTTCAGGCTTCAGTCATACTGACTGAACCTGGATGGAAATTGGACTACATGTAGCTGTAACACTGCTAAGTTTCACAAACCACAGACTCACCCAAGTAGATGATTCTTTCTGCAACTCCATTGCCAAGACATTAGCAACCGTGCTATTGGTTGATACTGGACCATTACACATTGGGCCGTATGCCTCTTAGACTACATTTCAGGCTGCTAGAGACTTCCAACTTTCTGCTTATTTTGAGCCAAAACAAGAGCTAAGAAAAGAAGGGAAACAAAACTGGTGATGACAGAAGACTGGGGAGGACAGCCCCCCCAAGTTTCCCACTTTAGGACCTGAGTTTTCTTGCACTTAACTTCTGTCTCCCCCCTAAGCTTCTTTCCTGGATAAATTCTGCTCTGTTTGCTGTTATCCTTTTAGTCACCCAATCCTTCATACTACTGCAAGCATTCACTTCTTATACTAGACATTACCATATGTATTTCTTCATGAACCCAAGCATCAGATACTCCTTCCTGGAAGTTCAACACCTACTAACTTGATCCACAATATTTAAGACACTACCAGCAAGACAGGACTTACCTTTGGCTGTCTTTAGAGTCTAGTAATATTAATAAAATTGTAACTTAGTACATGAAGTATTCCATTTTGTAGGCTTGAAAAAAAGATTAAGAAGCTGTGAAAATGTTTAGCCTTATCTTGACGTGACAGCTTCTTAATCAATCACTGGTCAAGAACAACGAAAGAGAAATAATAATGATTTCTTAAAACCAAAGCATTTTTAAAGAAATTGTACTGGCTTCAGAGAACATTCAGTGAAACACCAGTGGAAAGAACCAGTGTTTCTTGCTAACTCACCATGTATGTTTATTGGAGAGCCGAGATTTTTAAGATCTGCAGAGCAATCCCATTAACTACACTAAGTAGGGACAGAGGTCCTGGTAGCTTTCACCACTTCAGTGGGTGGTCTTAAAGGATCCAAACCCCCTACAAATGCAAAAATCAAGTCAAGGAATCCTGGGGAATCAGAAACAGAGCAGATGCCTGATTGGCTCCAGTTAAGAAAAAAAAATTAAAAAATAAAAATGGCATTTCCTGCAGAAATGTTATGAGACATTCAGATAAGCGATGTCATGAGAAAATACATTCTAACAATCCAAAAAAGCCTCAGAGTGTCACATATGTATTAACTTATGGCTGTTGAGTCCCCCAAACCCTGTCTGGCTGTCTTACCTTCCGTAGACTCCTATTTTTGCCAAAAAAACACACTTAAGCCTTTGAAATCATGCTACTGCGTATGTCTAGTGGCACCAACATTCTGGCTGACTTCCTAAACAGAGTTAAGGAGAAAACAGATATTGAGAATCTAAACATCAGGTTATCTTTGCACTTAAACTGACATAAACCAGCATGAAAACCATCCTGGGTATAGCAGTGGCTTCCTTTTGCCCCAGAGCAGGTGGATGATTAAGACTGCTCATGATAAAGAGAAGAAAGCAGAGACAGGGTTTGTCCACTTAAAAGCTGGGAGGTTAAAGGGACTGTCCGGAAGGAGGAAAAAGAGAAGTTAGTGGGACAGTCACATTCAAAAGAGGAACTACTTAATTCTCATCCCTCTCTGCATACTTTGGAGCAGTCTAATAGTAACGACATACTACTAGCAGCAGTTTGTATCGCTGCTTTTGAGTTGTGCTGAGTCAACTATTACAGTCCAGAATTCAGCTGTTTAATGAAGGGAGACAATTCCCCGGTCACCCTGTTACTTTGATCTGATAACTGGTTCTACCTGAAAGACTGAGAGGATCCTTTTGAAACCCACCAAATCAGAATGGATTTCATATTCCTAAAATGATGCCTAACCTGCCTCAATCAGGTAGGCCACATCATAGTGCCTCAGCCATCAGTTGGTATCTTCTTCCACAATTAGGCAGTCTTATCTTAGGACAAGCCAGTCCAACTGAACCGAGAATAAAATTTCACATGCAATATCTGGGAACATAATATTTTAGGGTACCATATTTGGGTTGGGGTCATTATCCCTAGGAAATTCTCCACTCTTAGCAAAAAGCTTTCCTTGCACTCTAGGACAATGCACCAGGGAGAAAGCACAAGAATTTTTAAAAAATAAACTGCAACAGCTAGCCATTTTAATGTGATTCATTTAAGTATAATATAAGGAAGTATTATATAATAATAACTATTAAATGAAGTGCATGAAAAGTAGATCAAACTTGTATCTAAAAAGGGAAGCCAGGATATATAATTTTAATAATAAAGTGACAAAAGTTGATGTGTCACATCAGCAATCTTCTACTTCAGTTGCAGACAGAAATAATACCAAATAAGAATAAAGGTATTTCACTTTTTTAAAAAAAAAAAAAAAATCAATTTGACGTTTTAATTCCAGTTGATGCCTCTTCAAAATTTGTTTTTGGTACTGCCCTGAACCGTAACCCAGAGAGAAGAAAAATAATGATTTGACACACAAGCAAAGCCATAGATTAAAATGAGAAAAGAGGAAACTAGATTAGGAGCAGAAAAAAAACCAACTACAAAATTAAAATATGAAGTGAACAAGGGTACTACTTGAAATGTCTATCTTTGAGAATAATTTTTTGTAGTTTTTTGCTTTAGTAGTAAATGCTACTTTAGCAACGTAAATATCAAACAATTCTTATTCCTTACCCACAAAGCCTTTCTATTTCTGAAATTCCTCTATCCTATGTAAGAGATGCAGTACCTGTCAGAAAATACAGCATTTCTATTTTTTATTTTGCACAAAGAGCTGAATTGTCATTTCCTAGCTGAAATTGTCATTTCAGTGTGTGAACATAATGTTGATCTGATTCTAAACAACTTTTAAATGTAATTTCCCATCATAAAACCAATCAACCAGAACCTCCATCATGTAAAACTATTTCATGAGGAAGAGGGTTGGGCAGAAATATGACATTCACTTTTTAGAGGATTTTACTTTTGTTTGTTGAGCCTGGGAACACCAGTGTGTAATTTTAGTCTCTGTATGGAATGCTGTACAGCTTTAAATCATTGTATCCATTCCCCCCAAAAAACAAAGGGCACCCAGTCGGGACAGTCATATTTCCAGTACAGCTCTTTGCCCATCTATCTAGCTCCTTCCTATTTTGATTTTCTTTTCCTCTTCTGGTTCCCAACCCTTTGATAATGCTTTACTTTTGAAAGGTTTTTTCCTCCTTTAAAATTGGTAATCTTGTATTAAAATCTCCCTCAGACTGAGGAGAAACTGAACAAGACATGCTAATATTATTATTGCTACCCCTTATAAAATATAAGTTCAAGATAACATTTACATTATAAAGGACAGAATCAGATATTGTAGATTTAACTTTTAAAATATATTAATAAATATATTAAATATTATATATATGAATATATTAAATATATACAAAAAGAATTTTAAGAAGGCAACCTGAAGTGAAGGATTAATATTTAAAATGCAGCAAAGCTTCCTAATAAAAATCCATGATTTTTTTTTAACATCATGATATTAAACTACTACTTGAAATATTATTGTGCCATTGACACAAGTGCAGTTTTGGACAGTACATTTTAGCAATGAAATCCCTACTTGGAAGAATTCAGGAGGTACATTGAAGTACAGAAAATAAAAGATTAAATGTCCCTTCCTTGGAACATTTGATAGAAGGTACAACTCTGAAGGAGATCCATGCAACAAGAAGTTCAAAGGACTGGCTATAGTTCTGACAACTCAGCCACTGAAATCAAGCCCCCTACATCTCAATCTAATATAATATAATCAGATACATAAAATTATATGACTCATTCCCAAAATGTGAGAGATTATTCTTTAAAGGGAAGTATCATCCACAAGTTCTTTCAGTTTCGTGTATTTCTCAGAGTAATTCAACATATTTAAAGAAATGTAAACAGCAAAAAATAAAGCACAGAAGCATTACTGTTACATTGTAGAATGTACCATAATTACCGAAGAGAACCATGCTGGAGGAGTAAGGTATGCCAAGGAGAACATTGGCTTCTGCCCTCTAAAAAAACCCTGCAAAATAGTTTACTTTTCAGGAAAAACTGAAGGCCGATGCTAGAAAGCATAGAGAAGATGCACAATAACAAATAATTTGAACTGCCTGCTTTTTTTTCGTCTGCTGCTTTGTTATTGCTTTTGAAAAAGGAATCTTTAAAAAAATGTAATTAATGTTAAAAAATTATAAACTTCCAATCATATTTACAGATGTCCTATTGCTCTTCTAAAATTGTAGGATACCTATCTATGTATACACACAGAAATATATGCATATTTGGATGTGCAATACTCAAGGTAGACACAGACGTTAATTTCAGATCTTTGAACAGAACAGAACAAAAAGTCACTTAAAGTCTTCCTGTTTATAGATCTGCTTCCCTCTTTTCTGGCAGGTAGTAGGGAGTCCAAGTAAGACTGAATTGCTGTTGTACTAAGTTCTGCACAAATACAGACTAAAATGTCACTCATAGTTTAAAGAACAGATAGTAAATATATTAAAAAATTAGAGTGTTTCCAATAGTAACGATCATTAAAAAGCCTATGTTCAAGTGTCTTATGAATTTTGGACTATTGACCTATGTTAGAAAAGAAAAGCCATCCCCAAAAATGCAAGGAAAATACTAAAGAATTTTAAATCACAGAATACATTTTCCCCTTCCACAGCTAGAACTGAACACAAAATATAATACCTAGGTGACCTGCTATACCTAATCTTCACAGAAAACAGAGTGACAAGTACATATATTGCTGTATCTGCTATAATATGGTCTTGGATTAGCAACTAGCAAAACAAAAAAGACAGAGTGGAGCTCCTCTAGCACTGAACTGCTCATTAAGAGATTCCTACCTGCAAGTGCAACAGAACCCTTGTTTCCTCGCAATTTAAATTCTATGCCAGTTCTGAATGTTACCTCTAAAAATAAAAACTGGTGAGGAGTAGATAAATCATGTTTCATATATGCAAATTCCAATCCAACAAGTTTGTAAGAGAAACAGGTTGCATGAAGAAATTATCCTTTAGTGGTATCGAAAATAATATAATGCATTCGCTATATAACATGAACTAGGAACAAAAAGAACTCAAGTCCTTTTAAACAGTTATGCTAAATACCTTTTCTTCTAGGACAGGCTCCTTGAACACGCGGTTTCCATTTCATTTCTGGAAGTCAACAGCACAGCACAGCTGCTATCTATGTAGTCTCCCATCCTCTATTCATGCTTGTTGAACAACTTTCTTACTGACCTGCATCCTATTTTTCCTCAACTCCTCCAGTTTGTCAAGAGCATTTCTTACCCTTCCAATATTGGTTTGATCTGAGAAAGTAGTAAGAATACGTTGCGTTCCATTATGGAAATCACAGAAATATTTATCAGAGGGCACAGGCAGATCTTGGTGCAATGCCATTTGATACAGCCTTCCAGTTCCACAGCAGGATTAATAACCCTTCCCCATACAGTCTTTTCTACAATTTATGTCCACACTGTAGCAAGTTATTTTAAGTCATACAGGTTTAACTTCATAGGATATTCTCGCAGATATCACCAAAAGCCAAGACATGACTCAAAGGCATGATTACCAAGCCAGAAAAATAAATAAGCTTAAGTTAATGCTTCTGACAAATTCTTGCTGGTCTTGCTTATTCACTTCTTGTCTTTTAGATAACTTAGAACTATTGAAAGGATTTCTTCTTGCTTTTCTTCAGAAGCTGAACTCATTAGTCAGATACTGTTAAATTAACCACAGACAGGCTCCCTCCCCCAATTAGAAATAAAAAACCCCACATCACTCATCCATCCATCCATCTCTATAGATAAATTAGCATTTATCTGTAATGATATTATTTATTTACCAGGACAAAAGGACAAATTTAATACCAGTGTATTTTGTCCTATTCAACCTTTAATATCCACCTCTTCAGATTTATTCTCAGCTTTTATGTTTGATCATGCAGCCAAATATTTTTCTTTGTCTTCACTTTAAAAATTTGAATTTTCTTTCCTTTTGGCAGCCATGACTTTTTCCTTAATCCCCTTCATCATATGAGTACAGTACTTAAAGGAAATACTAAGCATTTCCTAAAGTACTGTTACTAGATGCATCTAACTAGGAGGCCTGATCTTATTGCTCAACTTTCAACTGTTATGTGCACCTTGCTTCAAATTCAGATCATTAAAGAGTTCATTATTAAGCTGGTTGCTATTACACCTCCTATTTTATTCCATTTGAATAGATACTATAGATGTCCAACACAATTCTTCCGACAAGCTGCAAAATCTAAGTACATTTTACCTTTGAGGTTTCGCATTTCTACTTAGTAACAACACTGGCACTTCTAGACAACAGTAAGTCTTTTCCTTGTCTTTATTCTGCTGCTTCTTCCCTTCCTAGAAATTTATTATTTTAATTTCATAGCCATTTTTCTCCCATATCATAACACATGTAAATTTAAGGTTATTTTGAAACCACCATATTTTGGATAAACTAATTAAGTCTTCTCCAAGTCAGCATACAAAATTTTATTATGAAATAGAGTTTATCTGATAAAAGTGCAATTTTATGTGACCTTAGATGCTTTAAGGGTGGGATGGTCATTAATCTCACATTCACACACTGAAGTAGACATTTTCAAGTAAGTGTACATCTCTGTTCCTAAAGAGGACATTTCTTATGCAGAAGAGCTACCTTCATTAAAGAAGGCCTGAAATAATCACAGTCAGAAAATGGGCATGATTGGTGATTGCAATGGAAGACTAACTGGAGGGTGTTTAAAAACTGTGCATCCAGTAAAATAAATGAAGAAAAAGCCAACTGTATCCTGGGCTGCATCAAAAGCAGCATGGCCAGCAGGTCGAGGGAGGTGATTCTGCCCCTCTACTCCACTCTGGTGAGATCCCACCTGGAATACTGCATCCAGCTCTGGAGTCTCAGCACAGGAAAGACATGTTGGAGCAGGTCCAGAGGAGGGCCACAAAAATGATCAGAGAGATGGAACACCTCCTGTATGAGGACAAGCTGAGAGAGTTGGGGTTGTTCAGCCTGAGGAAGAGAAGGCTCTGCAGAGACCTTATTGCGGGGCCTTTCAACACTTAAAGGGGCTTATAAGAAAGATGGGGACAGACTTTTTTGTAGGGCCTGTTGCAACAGGACAAGGCGTACTGGTTTTAAACTAAAAGTGGGTAGATTTAGACTAGATTCAAGGAAGAAGTTTTTTACGATGAGGGTGGTGAAACACTGGAACAGGTTGCCCAGAGAGGTGGTAGATGCCCCACCCCTGGAAACATTCAAGGTCAGGTTGGACGGGGCTCTGAGCAACCTGATCCAGTTGAAGATGTCCCTGCTCACTGCAGAGGGTGCTGGACTAGATGACCTTTAAAGGTCCCTTCCAACCCAAACCATACTATGATTCTATGACATATAGTTTTAAATAGTTAATCAAAGGAAGGCTATTTATGAAGTCATCGCTACATGATCTATTGAAGTACACTTGTGGATGCTTACAAGAATGCAATATTTCATTAAGAGAGCTAGCAGAATCATTAGGAAGGCCAAGGTCTTGCTTGGACTGATAAAACAGGTCAGTCCTTTGTAAAAGGGGAAATAGCAACAACAAGAAAAAAAAACAACATGCAAGTGTTTGCACAAGAAATTATGTACAGATAACATTAGGAACCTGTTAGGTAAAAACTGCATAAATCACTAAAAGGTAGGAAAAAAGTGGGTTTAGTAGATAACGTAATTTAAAAGCAATAATGAACAAAATGCTGAAAAAAGTGTGTTAATGTTAAGCAGCTCAGAAATCTATTACAATATAACTTTGTGATAAGTTTTAAAGTTAATGAAATATAAAAACCCATACAAAAATTTTTGGCTAAATAAAAGGAGATTAATATCAGAATAAGCAGATTCTCCATTAAAATAATCACAAAGACATATTTCAGCAAGAATCACTTCTTTTTCTTCTACAAAAGAAGAAATGACTTGCTAAAAGCTGAGCACAGTGTGGTAGCCTATTTGGCTTTAACCTGAAGATCAAATATTTAATTTTTCAAGTGAGGGAACTTAAAAAACATTGAAAAAGGTTCAGTGAGTAAAATAAATGATTAAAAAAAATAAAGTCAACCAATTGAGCATAAAAATATACATATAAAGCATCTTGGATTTTAGACAGTATACAATAATTTCTCTAAACTCTACAGAGAAAACCAGTCTTCTTCAGAAGTACTTACAATACGTGGAAAAACAATATACATACAGTCCCCAAGGTGAAAGAGGACTATAGAATCCTTGAATCAGTGGTCAACATATAAAGTCTTACCATAGAAATATTGTAAACATTTTTCTTAATTGGGACCTCAGTCATCTTTGGTATAACAGATTCCTAGGGAATCTGATGACACATTTTATATCCGACTTAAATAAGAGGGAAAAGAAACTGTTTAGACATTTTGCATTTAAAGTATGCATCACTTAAAAATGCAGTATACATATATGATCACAATTTAGAATGGATCTTTTCTTTTAATAAAACGCTCCTGGCCTACAAATATCAAATCTTAAGTGTTCTGGCCGAAAATCCACTTCTGGAAGGTGTCTGATGGATTACAGGATGCCAAACTTGGATGTTCTCCGTTTCCTGTAAGGCACATATGTAGTGCTGCATTGTACAGAGTTTGATCCTAAAGTGGGCAAAAAGGAGGGAAAAAAAGAAAGTGAACAAATAATGAGCATGCTATTTCCCCCCACTCTTCATTTTTTCCCCCAAGTTCATTGCTGTTAAAAAGAGTAAGGCCATACAGGTAGTGCAGAGAGGGGCTATGAGTAGTATGCAAGTGCCAACTTGTTTTGTTAGGAATTTAAAAAATATTTTTAAAGATACAGAAAATTTGGATTGACTTCCAGGTGGATGCTCAGACACACACACTAAAAGCTATCAACTGGTTTTGTAAGTGACATTTCTACTTCACATTTAAAATAGTGAAATCATCAAGTTTTGATCTGGTAACTGAAAAGCTGAAATGATCTACATTTTCCTCCCAGAAATAAACTTACTCCTTTTTGGCTTCGGAGCTGTGTTTCACTGGGGTTTTCTCTTTTATTGGAAATTAAAAACTAACTCATATAAAAGATAACTGATAAGATGCCATTTCACTGCGCAGTCTAAATACCTTTTGATGCAGCCATTGCTCTTCTCCAATGGCAAAGGTTTTCTGGCCTTTGTAGTTACATTCGCGAAGCTGCACGGGTCCTTTAGAAGCATGCAGACAAAGCTCCTTCTGAATGTTATGTCGAATTTCACGGTGTGCAGAATATTCAAAGTACTATTTAAATAATTTTTTAAAATTTCAGTAAATAAATACAAACAAGAGTATTAAACTAAATTAACCCCTCTTTTGTTATTCCACAATTTGAGATTAGAGAATAGTTTTTCTGATTTTTAGCATACACACTTTAAAAGCGTTTACAAAATTAAAAGCATTTTCAATACTAATGCAATGAAATAAATTCAGAAGTACTTAAATGTAAAAATTGCAAATGACAGTGCATATGCATTATGATGCAAGACCTCATTGCTTGTTCCCCCAGGAATCATAAATAATTCAAAGAGACAAACTTTGAAGAGCTAGGTGCATGAATAACTTAAATTTTGGCATGGCTTACATTTAAAGATTTGTATTCGATTTTTGTTGCTGGATTTTGTTTTTTCTTAGCAAGCAAACCCAAAAATTTGTCACATGGAACAATACCAATTGCCCTATGTCAGCTTTTGCTGTTTTATCTAAACAATAAACACTAACAATACGATGCTGTTATGTTCTCTCAAGCTATCAATTAGAAAAGTAATATAAGCATTTATTTTGTGAGGGAATTTTACCATTATTTCCTGACAGCAGAATACTCTTAAGGCTCAGGAATCCTAGGCTATAAATCAGATCTTAATAGGGATTTAATTCTAACAGTTACAGACACAAGCTGTCCTTTTGTAAGTCTCGTCCTACCCTACCATCCTGGTCTCTTCCTTTTCTCCCTCATTAAACAGCAGAGTTCCTATCATTACATCCCATTACCACTGTTTCTTGGCTTCAAATGTCAGCCTTCTTCACCATATCTTTCCTCTGACTATTAAGACCAGGCTCAGTTAGCTCCCTGTAGCTTTCAACTATCTGCCCAGTTGGTCAGCTTCCGCCTCCTCACTGCCTTGGCATCAACGGGAATAGCACAGAGGGATTAACAGGCATCTCACTTTCAAGTCTCTGTGCCCAACATTACTCCCTGAAACAGGTACTGATAGGAGTGACCTGCTTAACCACTTAGCTCTCAGACATAATAATTTAATATAAATCTGTTAATCTGACTTAATCTGTTCTGATTTATCTTTTGAACTCCAAAATCTCTGCGAGCCCTAAAAATACAACTTGAAAGCTAGGTTTAAAAATTCATTAATTTTGGATATTGAGATGCTATTGCGATGGACATTTTCCCAGCCCCAGAATATTCTAAAAGGAAGGATGATAAACAATTGATGTACAACTCTGAAAACTCTTCCACTTCCACAATCTCTTCCACTCCCTTCTCCTATCTCAAATATATGGATGAAGAAGACAGGTATCATGGAAAAAATCAGCCTACACTGCTAAATCTGGTAAAAAACATAATACAACTGAAAATAGAGTATTTTAATGAGAAAGTTTAAGTAAGCAAATACGCACACCTCTTGAGCATTACCAGCACAACCTGTATTAAAATTCTCTGAAGGCTGGCATTTAAATGGATTCAGACTCTTATTTTGTGGCAGGAGGAAAAACAAAAACCACAACACTTGAAAGCATAGAGTTTTAGTACAGTCCAAGACAATTTAGAGAGAGATGACAATAGAAGCATACAGCAGACCTCTTAATACAACGTCTCGGTACAGTGTTCCCGCATTAATGACTGTGACAATAAGAAAAGGCTAATATAGTATTAATCTACAACAGACTAAAAGAAAAAATTCAACACTGTAAAAAGCTAACGTTAACAGGGCAGCTGTTAATCTAGACAGTATTCCATCTCCCACAAAAATTGATTAGGAAAGCATCAACTAACGAGGATCATGTGTCCGAGTTTTCACAGTATCATCAATGGATGGCTTTGAAGATTGAAGATTTTATTAAAAAAAAAAGTTGCAACTATATACCAACAAAAACTTTTAAACCTTTGTTAACCTTTAGTTATTAAGGATCTACAGTTAACAAACTTTATTCCCCAAATAACTCTTTAAGGCAACAGAGAAGTGTTCATTTCTGGGCAGGGAAGGAGATGTTACTTTTATTAGTGTTACAGTAGTGCCTGAAGAATTCAGTATCTGACAATCTATTGCAAGTCATACTATAGAATAAACAGAGCACCATTGCTGCCTCCAAGAGCTATGCATCAGAGAGAGCTCTTCTTGGACAAATTCAATCATATTATTCACTTGCATTAGCCAGTACAGGATAGACCACTTTGACCTCACACTATGAGGCTGTAAGCATGATAGGGAAGGTGGCTCAGGCCTGGCCACTTGGTCTCCCATTGGCTGGATTTCCACCAACATCTTCCTTGACAGTGCGTGTCCTGGTGGCA
The DNA here is from genome assembly GCF_000687185.1 of Egretta garzetta. NCBI lineage: Eukaryota > Metazoa > Chordata > Aves > Pelecaniformes > Ardeidae > Egretta > Egretta garzetta. The sequence goes on from NW_009260022.1 coordinate 1,858,870, forward strand.
GAGAAAGAAGCAATAGGAGGAAGCATAAGGAAAGGAAGAATTAAGAAGAAAACATTTACAAGAAAGTATTAAGGGTAGGATGAAAATGTTTTGCACAGAAAGGAGAGATGAACTGAAGCAGTAAAATTATGTTAAAATCTGAATCTGTATGCTGAACATAAAATGTTAGATGTGGGACACAACATGAAGAACAGTATGAAATTCTCCTTGAACAATATATGTATATAGGAGTTAACTCTCGGGGGAGGGGAAGAAAGAGAAAAAAGCATATTAAAAATGAGTCAATTTCTCCAAAATTAATTAAAAGCTTTAATACGGTAAAGTTACAGCTGAACAGATCATAAAAATCAGGTATCAAATATTTTACCTGATTTCCTCCAAGTCCATGACAAGAATACATAATCAATGGTTTGCCACCATGGTTATTTTCACCAACATCCAGGCACATGCGGTTACCTATGTTTTTTAACTAAAGAAAGGGTGTTATCAGAAAAAAATAAAGAAAGGAGCTCAGTGGGGATGACAAAAAATTAAACTGTCTCACTTGCATAAAAGACCTCTGGCTTAGCAACAATTACAGCTGTTAGTTAATCTTTTACTTTCTGCTATGCTCAAATTTAAAATCCTGGTGTCTCAGAGTTAATCTTTTCTAACCAAAAGCCTAGTAACTATATTATGGTTATCCACAGCCACACACTGTGAATTATTAGGCTGTTGGTACACAAGGTTACTGTTATTCAATTACAATTTTAATAGATACACATAAAATACTCAAAATTGGAGGAAGGGGAAGTGCTAAGCATTGCTAAACGTTCACATTCACCTCAAGCTAAGAATTAATAGTTGTTTAATATTTTGTTGGGTTTAGCAGTGCAATGTCTAAGAAGTTATTTGGCAGAGGCAATGCAATAGTCTTTAAAAAAATTTATGTATCACTGTAAACACACATTTTCCTCATCATAAACCTAACTCTGAGAAGCAAACAGCCGTCCAGTTTTCCACATTAACAAGAACTAAAAATTCTCTCAGACTTACTATATAGAGCCAAATTTACCTTGATAATTCAGGAAATCTCTTACCACTGGCTTAATACTTTTGTGTCATTTTAACTGTTAGTGATGGGCAGAATGTTGCTTATCTTATCAGGCTGCAAGATCCCATTAAGCAAGGCTACTGTTCATTGTTAAGCTTTGCTTAAATTTCACATCACCATTGACAAAGCTATAAAATATTCAAATAGCAAGGTATGCAGAAGAGATTCTTTGCCCAGAGTAGTGGCAGAAAACCCCAGAACAATTGATAGCTGAAATGTAAACACTATGGCTAAGGTAGCAGAAAAGATTAGCAAACTTCCTGGATTATGGAAGACTATAGAAAATAATTAAACTTACATATCCAGAAAACAAAGGATTCAGGTCTGGAACATATGCTTCTGGATAAACATTACTGAGATACCAGGTGAAGTTTTTACATTGCAGACGCTGCCTTAAATCAAGTCTTTTTGAGATGTCTCCAAATGTTTTCTGTTAGAGGAAGGGAAGTAAGGAAGGATGGAAGAGAAATATAGTAACGTTACTAATATCAGTTTTGGACATACAAATCTATGATATTCTGTATTGTACCATTAAATGAGTTTTAAGCCTCATTCGTTGATTATTTTCTTGTTTTTAATACAGTTACTGCTGTTTGTTTTTCAGGATCATAACAGCACTGACACCCTGCATGCAGCATTTCAAAGCACATGCAAGAAAAATACATTGCAACATGAAAAGAATAGAAGTGTCCTTAGTCCCAAGAGGGTTTTAACACAGTGCCATGAAGTGGGAAAGTACAAACAAGTCCATATGGCTGACAGCTATAAAGCTAACTGATCTCACTAAAAAGAGTGAGCTGAAATAATGAATTGGATTAATTAAATAATTAGCATAATAATCAGTACAATGCAGAATCTTCCAGACAAAGTTCAGCTGTCTAGCTGCTAAACATGCTTAGGAAATCTAATGCTATTAGTGATAGAATATTCTCAAAAATTTATCATACAAAGTGAGAAAAAAAATAGCTTCTCGAAGAAAACTCTAGATTCCAGCTGGTGAAAGACCAAAGTTCCAGAAAACTTACAAAAATAAATAAACCAGCAACTCCCTGAATTTAACTTAAGTTTTTAAGCATATAGAGACAAGATGGATACATATCACTGAATAAGCTTTATTCTGAAGCTAAAGAACAATAAAACCTACTTTTAAACTAAAAATACTAAGCAAATTGAGACTAATGAGATATTACATTTCTCACTCCAAGTTAGTTTGCATTTTCTATGCTCAGTAGCTTTTCTCATGCTCTTCTGGTAGTTCCGGTAGCTGTTCAATGCAAATAACCCAGGATTTTAGAAAATGTATGAAAAAATCCTACCAACCAAAAAAACCCACTACACAAAACGAACACGATCACCACCCAAAAACTTTAAGTTTTTCATGTTTGTTGAGGCCACAGCATTAAGCAAACTGAACTCTGTCTTTTCATTAAAATATCTAGAATCCTTATGTACTTCGTCAATAAATAACTTTTGCTCACCAAAACTTTCAACGCAGCAAGTGTCATTTCTAATACCACCACCACCACCTACTTGTTTCACAATTTTTGCTGCCTCTGTGTTTCTTCGGTAAAATATTTCTTTGTATTCATCCATCCAGACTTCTGCAAGGCGGACTTGATTACGTGTGATCACTTGAGTACCTTTTGGGAAAGTATGGGGACTCTTGCTGCGAAAGACATGGCCAACAACAGAGCAAGGCATGATCTCCAACTGTCCACCACATTGCCATACCTAATAATAACATTTTTTGTGTAAGTGCACTTCAATTAGAATTAAGGGGGGGGAAAAAAAATCAGCAATGTTATTGTTCACCAGAAAAAAATCCAAACCACTAGCAAGAGTGCATGTATCAGGCATACTATAAATGAACTTCCTAATCAGATAAACCCTGAAAATACACATTTCAGCTATCAACCCTAAAATATTTAAAAAAAAATAAAAATCAGTTCAGTGAGTGTGTTTGTATTTTATTTCACAGGTCATCAGTAATTCATTTCCCATGTACTAGTTGGCTGATTCAGCAAAGAAGTCAAGATCTAATACTAATTTTTCCTCAAGAATCCTGTACACTGCTGGTATAGAGACCACTCCTAATTAAGTAGCTAAACTTACTCTGAAAGACATTTCTATATTTTCACCTCCCCATATTTCCATTTCTTCATCATAGCTTCCAATGTGTTCAAAGTAGTCTTTTGATATTGAAAAGAGACCTCCAGCAAAAGTAGGTGTTCTGCAAAATGAGAAATTCACTGAGGAAGACAGGATTCAAATAGGTAGGGTTTTTTTTAAAAAAAAAATAGATGTAAAAACATGGTATAACTGTTCTAGGAAGTTTCCATGCATTTGTCAGTGTTTCATTACATTGATACATTTTTCCTGGCATAGATAATACTTCAAAAGCAATTAAATCTGCCCACATTGAGTCTCATTTGACAGTTTTATTTTCATTTATTAACCACTGGTTTAGACTAATGACTGCTGGTTTAAAAGACAGCATCAGGAAAAATAACACATTTTCCCTGTATGGAGGATATCAAGCAAAGTTATTACTCCTCCAGATGATTAACCTGTCTGAAGCCAAAGCACATACAATTATCATCAAATGCACCAATGTAACAGTCTAGTATTTTGGTGCTCTGAACCTTTGTCATCATCCTTTCAAGGATGATGAATGAGGAGCCAGAATCTGTGATACCGTCTCTGAAAAGGAACTGTTTATAAACCTCCTCACCTCCCTCCCTCCTGACAAAAAAAGAATATATAGAAATTGCTTATTACGTTCCTAGTGTATGTCGAAAAAAGTTAATGCAGAGCAATTATCATCTTAAGGAGGCTATATTGATATGAAAGCTTTAAAATTTACAATGTGGGTCTTAAAGAAAGTATTACAAAACCTATCTAAGATGCTAAGAGTTCTGATCATGCTCATCTGAAGAACTAGTTCATTTACAAACTGCTGTTCATAACAAAAAAACATGATAACTGAAGGATTTAAAATATAATTCAAATTATGTTTACCTAATTGGATAGGTTTCATCTTTTCTTCTTTTATTTTCATGTTTAGGAAGAGACTCCCATCCAAATGACAAACTCCAATCAAAATTTCCTCTGTTGTGGCTATGCCCGTAAGGAGATGGTTTACTGAATTCAAAAGTATTGAGATCTATAGAAGCAATATCAGGGCTTACAACAGCAACAGGGTTCTCAGCTATTCTTGCCAACAACGGCTCTAGCCAGCCATAAAAGCATTCACCTATGGAGAAAATGGGAACAAGCACTGAATTTTACATGGCTATGAAGTAATACACAAGGAATATTTTAACGTGCCCACAGCAAGCCAATAGGCACTGCTTTTAAATAGCATTGCTAAATATACTTTTAATAATATGAAATAGCAATAGGAAAGATGATACACTGCTAAAGTTCATGATTTATAAAAAATCTGCAATGTTAAATCAAAGAAAACAGTTACAGACCACACCTGGCATAGTTACAGGTTACACTTACAATGAGCATCCAGAAAGGTAAGGGCCTCTCCTGTTGCTACTGAAGCTCCCAACAACCGTGCAGTGATTAGACCTTTTCTTTCCTTTTGACGGACTACTTTAACTATTTGAAATTGTTTCACATATTCATCTAGTTTATCACGCAAGTATTCTAGAAAAGAGAAATCAGTTTCAGGATATTCAGTGTATATACATGCCACTGCCTAAAATTTTACTGTATTAAACTAACAGGATAAACAATTCACACTAATCCCAGGAATGACCTCAACATTAAAACAGTAGACAATTCCTGACTGTTTCCTGACTGTTGAACGTTATTTTTAGGGGCTGAGTTTTGTTGGGGATGGGGGCATAGGAAGATGTGACTGTCAGAGAACAGGGGATGGAACACTAAAAATATTCTAAAAGAGAAAGGGCATATGCTAGTACACCTCTTCTGCAGTGTTAACAGTTTGAGTACCAATTCAAAATCCATTTTCAAAGCACACGGATCATGTACCTACTTACTCAAGTTATCTGCAGAACATGCACATTTTTTCTTAATGACGGCCCATTTTACACACATTTTTCAAAGGCTATAATATTTACAACAGCAACAGAAGCTATACAAAACACTCTTTAAATGTGCCAATTTGAGAAACAACCCCACATCCCTCATTAAACATCCCACATCATCTTCCTTCCTCTGCCCGTCCTTAGTATTAAACTGTACTATTGAACATACTTCACATCCAAGTCTCACTATGCTAAATACAGACTTGCAAAAAGTGTAAATACATTAAGCATGTATGTATAGGCATGTTCATCTAAAGTTAAGCACATAAAGCTTTTGAACTTGCATTTGTGATTACACTTGGTATACATTCCATTATTTTTGGCAGTCAGCTTGAGTGCTGAAGATTATTTTTCCACTAAACAATGTTTCTTTATAGGAAAGGCATCGCCCTTCATTTTAATGAAATTAATTTGCATAAAGACAATCACTATGATAAAATGCAAATTGCTACAAGCATTGGCCAATTTATACTTGGATACTTTGTTCTATAAACCGTAATTGGTTTGAAGCACAAATTACAGAGCTACTTGTCATGCAAACAGTTAGGCAGTTTAAGCAGCGCTAGAATTAGAATAACCAGAAATGGGCTTTAAAAACCTTGTAGGAGACAAGAATTTCGTATTTGACTACCTTGTGACAATAAGATGGGGGAGAACTATTCTATATTTTATAGAAAAAGAATGGACAAAACCAGTTAGAATACCCTTATACATGTTAACTGTGGTAAAGGGCGATCCCCTTTTAACCAATTTATCTGCAATCCTAACATGTCTTAAAAAATAAAACAAATAAATAGAAAATATAAAGAATTCTTACCATCTACACTGGCATCATCCACCAAAATAATCTCCTTTAGCAGTATGGCAGGGGATGTATACATGACGCTGTGAACAGTTCTGAGCAGAGTGGACCATGCTTCATTATGAAAAACTATTATAATACTTGTGGTTGGCAATGGCGGGCAACGCTTAAACTTTTGTTCAATACATCTGCAGGTTAGAAAGTGTCAAGCGTTACAACATGGACAAAAAGTTTTGACTCAAACTCTTAAAAGAAACCCTTCTCTTTCTAGTACAAAGCTTTATAAGTATGGACACTAAACATTTCAGCTACACTTTCTATCCAAGAAGCAATATTTTTTTAAAAAATACAGTGAATAAGAATTCCACTTGAACAACTGACTCAGTTCTGCTTCTGTCTCACAAACATCTGAGTGTATGTCATACAGCACCCAGGTCTTCTTCAGAAAAAAATATGTTATTCTGTTGACAGCAGCAGATACTCAGCTGCAAAATCAGACTTTAAGTCACCATTACTGCTGAAACCCAAAAATACAAAGAAGAATATTTAGTAGAAGAATGCAGAGTCTGCAAGGAAAAACAGAACAGATCTAATTCAGAACTTCAAAATGTTTTAGAAATACCATATACTTCTTAGGGCAGCATATCCCATTCAAGGGAAATAATTTTAAACCCACAGTTTTTCAAGATTGCTATATCCTGAACAAAACTTTAAATCCAATTGCAAGTCAAGATGACAAGACAACACTTTTGTATTCACAAGCTGCACACTTACTGTTTATTGCCTGTCAACTTTAGAGACTGGAAGACTCCCCAGGGTAATTATCACAGCCATTGCCTCACAAAATACACAGGCGAAAACTCACCAGTTGTGCTGTAGCAAAGGTTACTGTGAGCTGCACCACATGTAACATGATATTCATACCACCAGCAGCCGCTCGGTAAGGTTAGTCACTTCTGACAGAGACGGCCAAGACCATATAATCTGACACTGACAGAGACTGCTCATAACCAAACCCCGCTCTACCCAAGTCCTACAGTCTTTGTTAATAAAATGTTTCAATATTGCTGAGATGTTCCATTGTCCAACAGTTTACAAATCCTAATTTATTAATTTATGCTGGTTGTGTTATTAACACTAAATACTAAAAAATTTTAGTTTTCTTCTAAGTAAAACTTAGCAGGCTTCCAGAAAGTCACTCAGAAATTGTAGCTTAAAGGCAAAAGCAGAAAACCTCATTTAAATATAGTTACTTTGAATTCAAAACCATGAAAGAAGCGAGCCTTTCTAAACATTCTTGGCTTTGGCACTATGGATCATTATGCACAGACAGTCATTATAGCTAGGAGACTTTCCTAAACTATCGCCTAATGCTGAACTCAAATCACTTTGCAGTCTGCATTTCCAACAAGTTGTTCAATTACCAGGACATACACATTTCAACATACTCAGGAGGTCGAGTGTCTGGTCCAAGATCGCGGTGTAAAGAAATCCTATCACTTGCAAATGCATTAAAACAGTGTTTTTCTTCTCCACGCTGTTTTTCTTTCTGTTCTTCTGAATTTAAGTTGATGGTTTTAAATGCTTTACCAGAAGCTCCAGGAGCATTAGGATCTTGAAGGGGTCGATCCAGAAAGGGTTTTAATTCCACTGCAGTATAGTGTCCTGGCAAACAGTGTCTCTCTCCAGGAATCTTAGTTTGCCTAACAGGTGCTTTTATCTGCATTTTTGGCTTTGCACCTTTGATGTTGTTCATAGCATTTAACATGAGACCTAACACATGACTTTTCTTTCCAACAACTGGCTCAATCCCTGCTTCATCTTTAAAATCTTGAACACTGACTTCTCGTTGTAATAAAAATAAAAAAACCAAAAAGACAAACAGAATAATGCTACATTTCCAAAGTTTCCAGTGAAAAAATAATTTCTTGAATAGTTTAGGTGTTTTTTTCAAAGCCATTTTAGTTTTAAAAATTTATCACAAGACCAAAGTTTCTGTGAATGATGTTCTTCAAATAGGTCACAGCATTTCTTGAAATTATAAAACCTGTAAATTAAAACAAAAAGTATAAACTTAGACATTTAGTATATTCAACAACATAAAACCACAAGAAATAGTAGGCAAGAATTAATTCACAACTCCCAACTGTCAAACATTATGTGTCCATCACTTAAAGATAGGTCAAACCTATCTATAAGATACCCAAGATGCACTTTCCCTGGTTTTTCGTGGGGTTTTGTGGGGTTTTTTTGGTTTGGTTTTTTTAATACTCTTCAAATAGAAGAACCAGAAAGCAGGCATACCACTAAGAATAAAACACTATTTCTACACAATGCTACTACTTCACATTCATTTTCTTCCAAATCTTGAAAATTAAGTTGTTTAAAATTAGTGGAAAGTCTTGTTTTAAGTCTTCTAGAAGCAGGGAATTTTAGTTCAATGATGAGATAGAAGGAAAACAGTTGGAAACAATACAGTAAGTTGAAATTGTGTGTAAGAAAGATCCACATAAAAAGCAAACTATGAAGACAGGAAGGACTTCTCAACTTATTTCAACAATTTGGAAATTGCCAATAATTAAAAAACCCCTTCCATTTCAAGATTAGACTTAAGTAATCAGACTTCCAAGTGGGAAATTTTTAGATTAATTTCGTTATCTAGTATACATGTTCAATGCAGATTTAATACAGGTAATTTGGAGTAGGTTAATTTAGCCTGAGGATCAAGTAATCATTCTGTATATTTTTTCACTCACTTGTACTGCACTTTCTGGCATGCGCTGCTGCAACTCATCAAGAGAACATGTCAAAGAGCTCTCTTCTTTCAGGAACTCTGCCACTATTTTTTTCACAGACAAGCAATTATTCAGTGGCTTTCAAAGATGGGGAACTATGAAAAACATTTGAGGACTACCAGAATCCAAGTGATTTGAATTAAATTCTCTCTGCAAAATTGGCAGTTTACAAGAAGGGGAAATATAGCAACCAGCCTGAATTCAAAACACAGCTTTATATTTGTGTACGTTGCATGTATGTGAACTGAGAAAAGAAATAAGCAGCATCTAGATAAAAGCCACAGTCAATTCCCACTTGCTAACTACTGACTACAGAATTGCAAAAATCTACTTTTCTACTTCATTCTTTGATATACAAATAGATTCTGCATTTCTTAACTGGAATAACATATACTCAGGAAAAGATATAACTTTTTAGTATAACAATAATATAAATATAAATAATACAACTTTTTAATATAACTTAGAAAACAGAAAAAAACCTCACCTGGTTTCCTTCAAGAATTTGCAGGATAAGTTAAGCATCCAGAATTGTTCACATCATAATATATTTCAAAGCTTATGACAGCTTTTTTTAATAACTCATACATTCAAAACCACAGTAGTTTTACCATAGAGCTACTGTTAGAAGAATGCAGAAGGAAAGCTCATTACAGCATTGCCATACAGATGCTAAAAGGTACCAAAAACGTGCTTCACAAGGCTCACAAAATTTCCAAGAAAACCCATTAAAAAAAATCCAGTCCACTTCTGTCTCACACATTATTTTCCCATTTTTCTTTAGTGCTGAAACATTTGTACTACAACACAGGTGCTTATACACTGCAAGACTAAGAATAAAAACGTTCTTTCCTGGTGAAAGTATTGCAGTCAATTTACCAAACTGCTGGATTAAAAAATGCTTTGTTTTCTCACAACGCCTGGTAGGTTGATCTTGGCTGGCTGCCAGACACCCACCCAGCCACTCGCTCACTGCCTCTCAACACAACAGCAGGGAGAAAATAAGATGGAAAAGCACAGGGGTCAAGATAAGGACAGTGTGATCACTTACCAATTACTGTCATGGGGAAAACAGGCTCGAGGATGATGAATTTAATTTATTGCCAATTAAAAACAGAGTAGGATGGTGAGAGACAAAGACAAAATTAAAACCACCTCCCCAGGCTCAACTTCACTCCTTCATTCCCAACTCTACTGTATCTGTTCTCCCAAGTGGTGTAGAGGGCATGGAGAATGAGGATTGTGGTCAACTCATAACACTCCATCTCTGCTGCTCCTTCATCTGCACACTTTTCCCCTGCTCCTACACAGGTCCTCTCCGCAGGGTACAGTACTTCAGCAAAAACTGCTCCAACATGGGTTATCCCCGGGTCACAGTTCCTGACAGAATCTTGCTCCTGCATGGGCTCTCCATGGGCTGCAGCTTCCTTCAGGGCATATCTACCAGCTCCGGCATGGGGTCCTGCAAGGGCTGCAGTGTGGATATCTGCTCTGGCATGTCCTCTGTGGGCTGCAGAGAAATACCTTAATCACCATGGCCTTCTCCGTGTGCTGCAGCAGGACAACCGGCTTCACCATAGTCTTCTCCATGGGCTGCAGGGGAGTATCTGCTCCAGTGCCTGGAACACCTCTTCCCCTCCTTCTTCACTGACCTTGGTGTCTGCAGGGTTGTTTCTCTCACATTTTTCTCACTCCTCTCTCTCACAGCTGCTGTGCAGCATTTTTCACCCTTTCTTAAATACGTTAATACAGAGGCACCACCTGCTACACTGGGTGGCTCAGCTTTGGCCAGCAGTGGGTCCATTTTAGAGCTGGATGGAACTGGCTGTGTCCAGCATGGGAACAGCCCCTGGTTTCTTCTCACAAAGGCCACCCCTGCAGTCACCCCCACCTCCCAACTTTGCCATGTAAATGCAATATACAATGTAAAACACTAAGCATATAAACAGATCAGCACCCAGCAAGAAGACTGTAACTTGTAAAACTACCACTGCTAAATCTGCAAGGGCTCTGCCTGAGTCTACAGCCGCTGCAACCTGTTAACCAGGAATGTTTTCATAGCACTATAAAAAAGAAAATCACATTACTGTTTCCCAGTGCACATGCACAAGCACATATGATATTAGTAAATCTTAAAGCTTAGGAATCAATAAGCAATATATCTTCCTCAAACAGAAAAAAAAAAACACTTTTTATTTTACATTTGAGGTACTTAGTATTATAAGAGAGGTCTGGCAACTTCTTTATCTCACAAGCAGTCATTAGGCACAGTCAATCAGGCAAACACCTTAGGAGGGGGGCATTAGCACTGGTTGGCTGGTTGATTTGTTTCCAAACATTGTTGCTCTCAAATTTCTTTTATATCACTAAACAAGCAACAAAGTTCTCCAACTTCCTCTAGGCCTCTTCCTCTTGGTAAAAAGACTTAAATTTGTCCATGACAAGAGAAAGGTTAAGCACATGATGGTATAAGATATGTCATGGAAAGAGAGGTGAGAAGTTAATTCAGTGTAACAACATTGACTGTTTAACACTGAAATTATGCTTAAATTTAAGAATTTAATCAGAATTTGAGCCAAATATTTACAACTGTCTCTTTCTGTGTTAATGAGCTAGCATGAGACTACTCGGAAAGAGTAGAAAAATTACATGGTATGGCTACATGTCTGTTATCTGCCTTAGTACCAGAGAAATCTTTTAATTTAACAATTACTTTAGAGAGTTAAAAGTTGCAGTTGTCAGATTTCTATTGTCCATCTTCAGCATATCAATTAACACAGCAACATTTACTTATGCTAAGCTCACTACATCATAATTTTTTTTTCTAGTTTTATGTTTACTCTATGAACTTTGGCTTCATTGTCTCCAGCAACAAAAAGGAGAAATGGACTAGAAAGTACCAGATACTTCTTCCATATATGTTTAGCATATACTTCAGACTTTTGCTGCTGCTGGCTTTGATGCTGGCACACTAACCTATTTGTCACAAAACATCAAAGGTACATATGTACATTTAAGCAAAAACTTAAACTAAATTACTGTTATTTATATTTGAGATTATTTCCTGCACAAATTGAGCATATACAGATCCTTAGAATACTCATGATCAACACACCGCAATAGTCAAGACATCTGTAAATCAAAATAACCAAATCTAAAATCCATTCAGAATATATCTTGCACTACCTGTGTTTTGCATACATCTGTCTTCAGACAAATAAGGCATTAAAGACTATAATAAGCAGACCTAATGAGCAACCAAGAATGTACAGCAATTTATTCAGCATTCGGTTTCCTGTGTAACTATATTCACTTTTATCTGCATACACTTTGAGTTCTCTTTGACAACTTACTGCCTTGAATTGGATACAGCTGTCTTGGCTGCTCAGGTCTAGCTATAGTAGGCTGCCATAACACACACGTGAAATGTGTCTGTCCCTAGAAATGAAAAGACAACTCACCTGGGTTAAGTGGGTTGCGCAAGCAGTGCAATGCAACTTAACCCTCCCAGTGTGGGTTAGTACTCTCCAGTAGCATACACGGCAACATGCTGTGCGCAGAAATAAGGGCAAGTGATGTTTCTTTTTTAAAGAAAGGATCAAGTGATAGCCTTGGGGTAGTATTTGCAGCAGAAGTGCAGTGAACAAACACACGCTCGTTTGCCACAAACATACAGCAAACTCTTTAATATAGACAAATGCTGAATGTAGTTTTATTGACAAAGTATCTTATAGGGATATTGCTTACAGTAAGAGAAGAGCTCTTTTGTTGCACAAAATAGTGGCAGTTTCCAGAACACAGACTACATTGTCCAAAGAACTTTTGTCATGAAAGCTGTATCTTCCTTAGGGTTTTTACCAGGATGATTTTGTAGTCAGAAATACAATCTTTATTCCCCACAAATGCCTCACACATTTTTATGGCATAGCAATGTCAGTAAGCACAGACCAAGCCACTGTTCCATCCTCCAGGACATGCTGAAGAAGTATGTGGGATGATTAAACTCCCTGAGGTGACTGTTCCATTCATTAGTGTTATTTTACACTAATAGTAGCCTGGATTCTTACAGCACTTTGAAATAATTAGCCCTAAACATCAGAAGTTGGATTTTAGGGATTTTACTTTGTTTTAAGAAGAAAATAACCAGAAAACGAATATATACTACGAGTCTTCTAGAAAGTGCCAAAAAGCAGCTGCCGCACTACTTCAAACCACATCACATGGGTAGCGTGTGAATTCAATACACAGTCTATGTTACATTATGCCACCCACTAACTCTGATGTCAGACTGTCTGTAAAAACTCTGGCTTACAAGAAAGTCTTACTACAGTAGCCAACATGTAGACAACTCCAACTTTTTGTTAGCTTGGTCTGAACAACACTTTTTTAAAAAAAAAAAAAAATTAAAATGTCAAGATAACCCAAATCAGCAGAATTTTTTCCAGACCATGCCAGTAGGAGAAATTTCTTGGGATCAGTATCAACAGTATAGTTGACCTCAGATTTTTAAATAAAACTGTTCTATAATCAACTTTTCTTTTATCTGAATGATAAACAAGGCTATAATGTTTCCAGAGAATGTTGCTTATGGAACATGAAAACAAAAATAAAATAAAATAAAATAAACCCTAAAATTCTAAATAAAAAATACTTAAGAAAAAAACAACAGGAAAAAAGTAACCTTACGAATTATTCTAATCACAACTATTTAACTACACAACCTTGCTCCACCCTTAATCTAACTTCTTTAACTCCCGAATCACAGTCTCATTAAAAAGCTTATCTATTTTTTCTTGTTATCTAAGTATACAATCCCTTCATCAAGACCTTAATGTTCCCTTAATCAGAAAGTGGGTGTGTGAATAGAAACACTGAACAAATTCTTTAGAAAAAGAAGACCTGACACTCATGATCAACTCTTCTTTCCAAATTAGCAAATGTCTGCCAAAGACACATGATTAAATACATTGTGATACTTTACCTGTAAGAAGTGCTACTTTCACCACTGGCGTTTCTGAATCTAAAATTCTAGACAGGGCTTTTTTTCTTTGCACAAATACCAGAGTAGATGCTAATAAAATGTTAGCTACTGAAATAATCGTTTTGGTGAGTGATATTTTAGTCTTTCACCACCATGGAAATAGAGCTTTTTCTACCCGACTAAACCCATTTCCACTTCCTAGAAGTACATCCCAGAAGAACATCGACTTGCATTACCACCTCTTTTGACAGACTAAGAAATACCAATTTGGAGTGAACCTTTCATACAGGTTTAGCTGAATATGGAACACAAAGACTCTCCACAAAACCAAGAACATTCAAAAGCACTTCAGAACTTGGGGAAAATGAAAACAGTTGCCTAAGTTTACCAAATTATGCTGCCGTTTACAGGAATATTAGCCCTTGGCTTAAATAAAGGAACAAATTACAACATTAAATGTACAGAAATTAAAGATTAAGGCTTCATCTGAAAAGGAGAAACAGAATCAGCTAGCCAGTTTCTATCTCTACACTTGCAACAGAAGATACTTGCCTATCTGTTCCACTAAGAATTCCTACTCAATACTCTCCTAGATAGGGCACATGTACCTAAAAGAAACACAGGTTAACAAACCCCAGATACTATTCCTCTGGGTACATTCTTTGAAGCTCAGCCAGTGGAAATGTGGTTCTACTCCTGAAAAAAAGCAAGTTGTAAGAGGAATACCAAATGTATTCAGTTCCTGAGTCTTAGTTTTAGACACATTAAAGGCGCAGATTATTCTAGCAAAGACTGGACGTAATCTGCCCCAGTGATTATTACAGAAAAATCAGAAGCTGTAACTGGGTGATAACACAATAGGCTTGAAGAAATTCAGAGCAACAGCAGCCCAGAACACCTAGCTGTAATACAACTTTGTAAACGATGTTCTTCAGCAGTTTCTTTGCGATTAAAAAAATAAAGACAACAACAAAAAAACCCACCCTCTTTCTATATATTCTAGTGGAAGTGCTTCCAAAAACTCTTTCAAAATGAGCACTACTACTATTTTTCTACAGCAAAGCACTGTGCATGATAGGCAGAGATAGATAGTTCCCTGTGACAATAGATAGTGTATTAAAAGTATACAGTAACCATGTATTATATAAAAAAATATGGCTTATTTTTAGAGTCCTGGGACTATACATATGCACTGAACTCAAATTTAAATTTCACTCAACTCTGCAGCTTTCTTTTTTTCTAGGCCAGATTGGTTTGGGCCTCTGTTAAAATCATTTTAGACTGTCCCTAAAAAATGCCATGATGACAAGCGAGCACCATAGCAGCTGTAAAGTGCTGGTTTAACTTAGAAGGATTAGTCTTTGGTTTTCACTTAAGCACCAGAAAATAAGCTCTGGATCATAACCAAGGGAACTATTTTTTGGTTTGTCTTCCTTGTATTGTATTAGAAATATTGTAGCAATATTTCTAAGATAACAAAAGCATCTGAGTATTAAGTGCAGGGCTTGAAATCACAGTTTTACACCCTAATTGACCTTAAACTTTTAAATTGTTTAAATGATGAGTGTGAAGCAAAGCAAGTATCCTCATGGATTTTTCTGAGATTTAGTGAGGTTTATTGGGTCAGTGACTGCTAAACTAATCTTTGTCGGAATCTCCCAAAGGTGCCTTAGCTTTCCTCCTCTCTCCACTTGACTGGTTCTTTTCCAGCTACATTTCACTGCTGAATAATCTTATCTAAAAACAGACACTCATTTGACTACAGAAATTAATTACTAAGTCACTGTCAGTAGTTTTGTGACATAATTTCTCTGTTTGTAAGCAGAACTATTTCCTATGGCACATGGTATCAGCGGATCTTAGGAAAAATCAGACAATAGTAAGACAGCAAGAGAATAAAATTGTGCTTTACACAAGTGGTCTAGAAACTTGAGGCACTTTCAGATCTTCTAGAAGACAGACACAGAAATGAGCAGATTATGAGGAGAAACTCATGAGTGCTGGCAGGCACCTGATCAGCAATTCACGTTATGAACATGATTCTCTACATTGATTCCAAAGAAAGGGGAAGCCCTGCACTAGATCTCAGGTCTTGGAACAGAAAGACCAGGGAACACATTTATGCAAAGCAGTTTGTCGCCTAGAACCGCAGACTTAGGGGAAACGTCACAGAGAGGGCAATTATATCTTGTTCCTATTTTGACAGAAGTCAAGATATCCAGGCTGCCACTGATACTGCCTCACCCCCAAAAAGGGGCAAAGTTAAATGGCAATAGCGGTTACGAGGAGGAGGAAAACTGGTCTTCTGCTCCTTCCCACACTGCAACAAAAACAGTAATTTGGGCTCTCTGTAACTAACTTAATTTTTACTTTGCTATGTTATTGAGAAGCCTTAAGATGACAGTAGCAGATGCCAAACTGACCAGGCCTCTGAGCAAACCTAGTTAAAAAAAGAAACCAAAAGCCATAGTTTAGCTGTTCTGTCTTTAACCCTGTTGCTTGGCTCAGCAGCATGGCACTAGCTTTAGTCAAGACTGAATAGAGCAATATAATTTATAATTCTTTCAACAAAAGATGTTGCTTTGTAACATAAGACTAACACGTAAAACGCTACTGAGTTGCATACATAAAATTCCTATTTCCAGTAAGATTTTTTCACTTAACCAATAAAAACATTTATAAACAAATGCTTCCTTATACGAGCATATTTTACACAAAGTTGAAAAAAAAATAATCCATTAAACTAAGGTTATCTATGTTGCAATTCATTTTTCCTGTCAGTTCTCCAGAGCCAAGAAAATACTTTTAAGTACCATCGCCTGCTGTGTAGAAGCAAGACTTAACAAACCGCCGGAGAACAGAGCCAGTCTAGTAACTTAGAAGCACTTCACATAGGACGAACCATACCCGAGGAAGCCAGCAACGTACACAAAGCAGCCATCGCCCTGCTGTCATCAAATCAATGCGGTACTGTGGGCAAATACTTGGGCGGGATCGGTCCGTGGCAGGAGACACCTCTCTCAGCCAACACTTCGGTTTGGACAGTGCATCCGGCTGGTGGCCAGCACTTCCCGGAGACCTGTTTGCCCAGATGCCAGGCAGCAGCGCCCTTCTCCGCAGCCGCAGCCTCCTCCCCCCGCTTCACGTTTGCCCAGCGCGGGGCAGGCAGGGCTGGGCTGTCCCCCGCCCCGCGGAGGGCCCCCGGGGCTGGCTGCGTTGGTGGGATTTGGGGGGACGGTGCACGGGACGTGTGCGCGTGGGAAGGTGTGCGGCTGGGGGGGAGCACGCGTGGAGGAGCGTCC
>NW_009260022.1:1876405-1921494 GCF_000687185.1 Egretta garzetta
ACGCCCGCTTCCGAAGCGGAACGCTTTACTCATCCCTCCGCGCCTGCTGTAGCCAAAAGGAAAGTGTAATTTTTAGACAATTACATAATGCGCACCGCAGCGGGGCACGGCAATCTATGCATGCTTTAACATCCAAATTACAGGCTGCATTTTAAGCATCGCGGCAGGGGGCTGTGATTTTTTTTTTTTTTTTTTTTTTCTTCAACCACCTAAGCGTTATGTCGTGTGCGATGGGGTTGAGCAAGCGCTCCCAGCTCACGTTGCTGGGAAACGGAACACAAAATCCCTTAGAGGTGAGATCAGAGTTTGAGAGAAAGGGTATCACACTGAGTTCCCTTCTTTTACAATGCAAAATTTCCCAGAGGGATAGATATAACTTTTTTTTTTTTTTTCCCATAAAAGCATGGTTTAATTTTGGGGTAAAAAAAAAAAAAAAGTAATAATTCGACAAAGTTTGCTCCTAACTTCCCTTAATATAGCACAGACTCTCCCTTTTTTTCAAGTAAAAGTAGCACAATTACTGCCCAGTGCTTCAAAGTTGGCTTCTTTCAGCTTGCTGAACTGCAGGTAGCCAAATTTGCTCAGCAAGTATATGGCAAGTTGGCAGTAGTTGTACTGATTCTACAGCAATGACAAAAACGTTAACGCCAGTGTTTTATGCTGGAATACACTTAATGAAGATTTAAACCAGAATTAACCACAATTAATATGTTCTGGTATTTCTAGCATGTTAAAATACTTCCTTCTGCCTTTGAAAGGGGAGGCCTGAACTGCAGCAAGTACTACATCACCTGAGACACGCACAGCCAGCATTCAACTTTGCATAGCACAAAATTCAAGGCAGGCAAATTTCTAGTGCAAACATTTTAAAAGCTGCTGTTTTCCAGAATAAAGCCTACATTAACAGGCACGCTGGCTCCTTAAATAAATTAATAAATAAATAGTACTTCAGAACAAGATTTAGACCATTCACTTAGCTCCTCCTATAATTACCAAATCAAATTTTAGCAGAGATAAAAGCATGTGAGTTTTGCAGTTAACAGTCCAGTTCTAAACATTTTAAGGCAGGTCAAGGTTCTGATTTCATTGCAAGATGAAACAAGAGGTAAAAACCTCAGAGTGAATGAAGCCAGAAATCAAAATCCCAGCTGTAAGGAGCCTGAACTGACAAAATTGTGATCTTGATTTAAAAAGGTGACGGAGTCACAAGCTGATGGGGAACTACATGCTAGTGACGTTTCCCCTAATTTCTTTTCCTATTTTTTCCTGTTCAGCATTGTATAGGGAACACACTAATGAGTTTATGATTGACTTCTGAAGAGCCAGAATCCACCCCCACTATCAAGACTTCCCTGAAGTGTCTCCTGGACCACTTTCAAAGATCATTCGTTCAGAAAATTTTCAACAAAATCTCCAACACTACAAGCTGTTTAAACTGTCATGTTTATAAAACTACTCGCTCATCTAATGCTTAACAAGATTAAGATTTAGGCTACTAAATCAGAGTTGCCTGATTTATGAGACTTTCTAAAAACTGCTGTAGCCGCATTTGAGAAATGACTCACGATAGTCAAACCTAGTCCAAAGACAGGGGAAAAAACCTGCAAATTACTTCTAGTCTATTTTTCCTGTAAGTGTCTTGCTAGTTATTTTAGCTAATTATACTAATTATTTTACCTAATGATACTTTCTAGATCATCTTTCTACTATTGGTACAAATCTGAAAAAAGCAGCAGGGAATTAAATATTTAGTACACTGTTAACAAAAATGTTTACATATCCTCCAGAAGATACTCCAGGCATTCTGTACCTGCAGGGGAAAGGGGGGCAAGAGAGGAGAGGAAGAGACACCTGTAGCTATAGCAACATAAGCCATAAGATGCTTAGATTTCCAGTTTCAGTGAATGAATCAACAGAAACCACACAGCTTCACTCTCCTCTTTTATTCACCAAAGGCAAAACTGGAAGATGGGTTGCTAAGCAACACCGCACTAAAGACTGCAGCTCTTTGAAATCAGCATTACTGACTCCCCTCCATCCCAGAAGTCTCTTCCATTCAAAGCCATTTATTAAGAAAGGGGCTAAAAAAAAAAAAAAAAAAAAAAAAAAAAAGAAAGCTACCAGGACATGCATTTTTAAAATAAGAAACTATAAAAGCAGAAGGAAAGCTGAAATTAACACTCTCGATTAGTTGGAGTAAGGAGAAATGAAACAAAGCCATTCCTTCTACAGAGGAAGCAAAAAAAGATTTAGTAAGGACAGAAAAACTTAAATTGGCTTACATAAGCCAAAAGGGAAATGGAAAGGCCATTTATTTCTTCTGGGAATACTATATTAAAGCACAATTTTCTCTAAAGGACTATTTATAGCCACCTTTTTTTAAAAAAAAACCTGAAATCCAAAGATGTGCCTCATTTGCACTCTTCTTTTAAAGACCTCTTGCATAAAAAAGCATTAGTAGCTAGATACGCTCAAGATGGCTAATAAGGAATTCAGAAATCTTTTACCTGTATGGTATACGAATAATGCTCTTCACCAAAACTTAGCCAAGAAAAAGCTCAAAATCCCAGTTCAGTTTCTATAAACTAATCTCTGTATTTTACCGTTATCATGACCTAATGTTACCCATCTTACAAAGGCATAACGTGCATCTTATACTCGTGATAAAAAGAAAATAAAGTAGATGCAGATTAATCTTGCCTTTTTAAAAAGCATTTTGCATGTATTGATATAAAACCACCTATTTTTACTCTAAACTTCAGCTAAATGTTATTCCAATGTATTGAAGAAGCAAAACCATACTGATCCTGTATGAACAGGGCTGCACACAAAGAAATGCTGTTTTACTAGAAACTGCCTTGATAAGACCTAGGTACTTATTCTTTTAGCAGTGGAGAAAAAAAAAAAACCAAAACAAAAACAACCCCAAACCAGCGTGGTTTAGGAATTCATAGTCTACTGATCCCCACAGCCCAGCTCCCCTATAATTTCTCCCAGCCTCAGCGTTTTCCAGGTCCTTCCATGTTCCTCATTCCACTACCATACCATGGTTTTTGTCCTAATCTCCTAAATCTTCCTCAGAGCCCTACCATGCTGCACAACTTGCAGGCAAAATACAGGGAGCCTGTACTGTGTGCCTGGTACAGTTATGTACACACACTGATTGCCAGTGCTCAGACCGAAGGCATACAGCTACAGCGTAAGTTTCAAGGTTCCCTAGGGAAGGAGAGGCCACTTATTTGGGTCTTTTCTCAATTCTAAAATTCACACAAATCTTACATCTATTAATTTTGGTTTAGCTGATGAACAGCTCAAAAATTACTGGAATGCAGTGCCTGGAAACCACCAGTAGAGAGCATGATTGCGTAAGTGATACTCATCAATCTAGGAAACAAGGCTATAAAGTTACCCAAGATACAGCACCCAGTTATTGATAAGCAAGATTAGATACAATGGTAAACAGGCTCCCTTTTGTAGCCTTAACATTCAGTTCTTGTAAAAAACAAACCCAAAAATCAAAGGAAAGTGACTTCACACAATGTCAACATGAAAAGCTAAAATTACCTAAGGAAGAAACTGAAGTTGGTTATTTTAAGAAACTTTATCACTAGTATTAAGAATTCTCTTTCCATGCCAAAACATTACTTTTCTAGTCAAACACATACAACATCAAGCGCTGTCTGAAAACCAAATACAGCAATGTAACAGTGGTTTTTTGCTAGGCACTTGCTTTTTGAAAAGTTCTGCATCACTGAAAAAAACCCGATCATTCTCCATCCTCTCATTCATTTAACACATGCTATTGCTCCTTTAAAGATCCACAGGTATATTCTGTCTGAGAGACAAGATCATAATCCCCTGTAATCAAAATGATTTCTCCAGAAAGGTGTTTTATATGGATTAAACAAAATGAATGCTAACTTCTGCACATTTGACTGTACTGTCTACACATGCAATGTTGAAAGACTAAACACTCCAAATAAAAAATGTCAAACATTTCTCTTCATGGAAATCTGACAGGTAGATAATAGACAGCATGAATAGAAATAAATTCTGTATAAGACTTACATGATCTATAAAAGCCGTTACTGAATATTTACATAAGGTCTTAAATATTAGATTTTCATTAAAAATGTAGGTTTCACTGAGAACAATGTATATAGCTGTTTTTTCAAGATTAAAAAAATAAAGCATGCTTATAATATATGTAAAAATGAAACCCCATACTACACCTGTAGTAATAAAGATTACACTACAATTATGAATAAATGGTTTACACAAACTAAAATCCAGCATCTTAATGATGCACCTTCACTAGATAGAACAGGCTGTTGTTTTGAGCGCTATTTCAAATGGACAAAACAAAATACCGAGATACATGCTTTAAAACATTTTTATAATGTTAATGACACTTTTTTATGACATTGGGTGATACTTTACATAGCGCGCATGTAAGTAATATCCTCTCCTGAATGAGAATAAATACAGTTTCTTTCAGGTCTGCAGATTTTTCTTGAAAATTATACAAGAGATCTGGATTATTAAGCTAAGCATATTCACAATACTTTTGTGCTGATATGTCTCCGTCACTGCAGTATTTCATAGTTTCTGAAGTCAGATGAAACAAACAAGTCCATGAGCCATACAAAAAAAAAAAAACCAAAAAAAAAAAAATCATGTTCTTAGTGATGCACGGGCCTTGTCAAGTATTTCCTTTCTGATCTTTGGATAGTTTGGATGTGCTTCAAGGACCTGTCAAAAGACAAAACAACCCAAAAGTTCCATGTGTAAAAGGAAAGAATACTGTGTATGGTTATCCCCCTCATCGCTGAGCTTACACATTCTAAAACTACAGTAATACCTTGACGAGTTTGTTTTAAGAATGCATAAATATTTAATTGTGGCTAGAGACTACCATGTATGGAGATCAAGAGCAGCTTTATCAAAGACACTTTGCTTCCCCTTCACACTGCTCTGTCACCTTGGTGCAAAAGACACAGGGGTGCTAAAGCCTCTGGGTGGCTTGAAATGCATGCGTTCAGAACAGTGACCTCCAGAGACATTTCCAAGGTTCTAAGTATACTTTCTCTGCAATGATAAACTGCTCTTATGTTTTTACTCCTCAGGCTCTTTCTTACTATACTCTACTCACTTCATCTTCTTGCCCTTCCATTCCCTCCTCTCGCTTATCCTTCCATTCAATTTGTCCTTTCTAGTTATCTTTATTTCCACCAAAAAGAGCAAATATAATTTATTTCATTATTAATACTAATAATTATTCATTCAAAATATTCACTTTGCTTCTGTAATAGTAGCCCTTTCTCTTATTCTGCATCTGCCCTATTTATGTTTGGACCATACAAAGATAATACTGGAAGTTACTTTCTAACAGCATCTTCTGATATTAAGATTTGATTAACTTCTCCAGCTATACTTGTATGGATTTACCAAACTGCAACCACAGGGCCAAAAGAGGGCGCTGCCATTTGAATATGCTTTCACATACAATAGCCAGCCACTTTCTTACTTACCTTGTGGCCAGGGAGCTCAGGATAAAGCAGATTATGTAGAGGATATTTAATTCAATCAAACTTATTAAACAGGGCGTCTTTCTGACATTAAGCTGTGTGTTTTAGAAATTTAAACTCAACATAAAAAGGATCATTACGTAAAGGAGTGTTGCTAGAGTAGACAGAGTATTAAGTACATATACAAATTCTACCTTATGACAAACATCGATTGCATCAACATATCTCTTTCCTTTCAAGTAATTGAAAGCCAGCTTGTATCCTGTAAATAAAAAGGGAAAAAAAAAAAAGGTATTTCACTTTCTGTATTGAGTAATAAAAATATTACATTCAAATTAATTTTGATCACTGTATGTTTCTGAAGTCTGTATGTTTGTTTTCTCATCAGCCTGTATAGATCAAAATTTCTACTGAAAGTCACTTCAAGCAGTAAATAAAAGTCCTTTACACACTGATAGCTATATTTGAATCAAGGATGACATTATTCTGGAGAGCATGTGTTACTACAGAGAATACGTACTGGTTGTCCTCTTTCAATTACTATGGTGCCCCACAGAGTTTCTCACTGTGACCTACAATACACTGCCCCTCTGTAAAGGCAATTCCATTATTAAAGGACAAAAGAAGAAAGAAAAAAAATCAGGATAGCAATAACAAACTAGGGAATTAAAATGCTATTCTGTTCCACTGTCAGCAGACCACTGATTAAAAAAAAGTCACATGGAATAGCTAGGTCGCATAGCAACATATCAGGCTGATACTTTCAACATAAAAGGTATAGCTCAAGTATATCAGCCTGGACAGAGATCACGACTGAGGAAAAAAGGTCATAAACATGCAATTTCCAAAATTTGAAATTTCAAATCTTTAATTTGTGAACTTAACCTCACAGGCAAATGAGTATGAGGGATCTGATACTAGTTTATACAGTTTTACTTGCCAGGTGCAGTTTATGCTGCTTTAACGATTTTAGTTTTAATGCATGACAATTCTCACAATGCTATGCAAAACTAGAAAACAATGTGCACGCAGTACCTTCAATATCATACTCTCATTTTTTTGTATGCCAGATTGTTTCACAGTTTAATTTCACTAAGGCATTCTCCTGTCTAGACACCAAATGATTTTATAATTTGTTCAATTCCTACCCTCTAGAGGGTTTCAAAATAGCAAAAGAAAAGTCTTGATCTATGTTCTCCACAAACTCAAGAAATCACACCTTTTTACTATTAAAACTTATCCTTTCTTATATGTTTTATTTGATCAACAACTATAATACCTTAACCAAGCCATTTATGGGTCAGTCTATGGAAGCAGGAACAACTAGTAAAATTACTGCATCCAGACTCAGATATGTAGAGATTTTACCATATAACCTAAGTCAGTTTTCTATCAGTTATTTTTATTTCTGTTTTGACATGTGAGTCTTCCTTCTGCTTTGACCCTCCTAATTTTTTGACTCACAGTACATAGGGTAATGTCGTCTAGTTTTGGCAATCCATCCATGCATGTGCATTTTTATATCTTTAAGTGTGTTATAAGAGAAGAAGCAAAACCACAAAACATTTAGTTCCATTAATAAAACACTGCTTTAATCTACAGATCATATTAGATAAAATCACGAACCAAACCATTGCAGCATCCAGGAGTTACAGTTAAAGAAACAAAAGTGTATGGCAGTTCATATGCATAACCATTACAATCTTGTTAAAAAAACCACTGGTTTTCCAGATGACGCCAAAGGCTCTCTCACCCTAGCAATAAAAAACCCTAGAGTACAAAAAAAGACCACAGATTAAAGACTGCAAAAAGAATGTATTTTTGAGGGGCCATAAACTTAGCCCACAACCTGGAACAGAATTTATGTAAGTCCCCAGCCTTGGGACCTAGAGATGGTCTAGGTATTGAGTAAGAAAGGGCCTTTCATCTTATGTATCCATTTCATAAAGGGTTTCCTACATTAAAACAGTCTAAAAATATGACAGTTTAATGTAGACTTCAATTAACCATCCAAATTTGAACTTGAATTGTATCCTTAGTTTTCAGTTAACCATTTTTTTTAAACCAGACATAAAGACATTTACATAATTTATGTTTAAAATCCTTATTCATGTACACGATACCTTATCTTATACCTGAGCAACCTTGTCTAGTTAGTGGTATCCCTGCTCACTGCAGGGGCGTTGGACTAGATGACCTCTAGGGGTCCCTTTCAACCCAAACCATTCTGTGATTCTATGATTATCCATATATAATTTGTCTGATTATAAAAATTAAATAATTAAATCAATGATCTGCCACCATCAGATATATATTGGATATTATAAAAGGTTCTCTACTATAGAAAGTACATGCTGCATTACTATAAATACGTTATTAAAAATTAATGCTGTACTTAGAGAAAGCTGTTCACAAAGAGCAAACTAAAACTGGTTTCAGATCAAACCTTGTACTAAAACAGTAAGCAGGAACTTCTGAAGTATCACAAAGCTGCTACCTCTCGCCATGGGGGCTTGCCAAGTCACTGTTAAGTACACCTTTAAGTATCTGTGGCTTTTATGTGAGGAAAACCAGTGATACTCTATCTCTATGGAAAATTAAAAGCAGACTTTCCAGTAAAGGGTAGCTTTCTCATTCCTACTGTAATGCCTGAAATCTTATGTATAGGATGTTATATACACATACCTATTGTTGGATTTGTTTGGTTTCCATATTTCCAGGCCATCTCATAATTTATTGCTGCATCCTTATATGCTTGTTCCTTCTCCATTATGTATCCCATATATTCATAAGCCTTGCAGCATGACTGCAAGATATAAATATTCATTCCAAATGTTATCTAGGTAAGCTTATATATAATAATACCAACAGCTTAATAGCTTAATTACTTCAAGTCTGTACAACCTGAAAGCATGAATGATACATGTGCTAACTTTGAAAACAAGATAGTCTTGATTTAAAACATCTGTAGTACAACTCAGTCATATGGAATTCTACACAGCAACTTCCAAAGTTACTCAGAGTCAAGTACAGAGTTGGTCACAGAGGACACTGCAACTACTCCTTCAAAAATGTTTAGAGTCTCCAGGAGCCCTGTAGATACCTCTCTCAGTTAACAGCCACCTGACAGCAGCCACATTTCAAGTCCAGACAGAAAGCGTTGGATCTTCCACAAATACTGTTTGTTTCACTTTCTCTTAAAAAGGTATTTTCATAACCTTATTTTTGGAAACAGTTTTGCATTATAATTTTCTACTTGAAGATAAAGACAGACACAAGTATCCTGAAGAGAACACCAACCATTAAATATCTCATTTTGTATAACTCCAAGTGGCAAGTTACAAGCATCTGAAAAACACGTTCCAAAAACTAAGCACTAGATGAAAATATTAGCCTTGCTTATGTTACACATACATATAAATCAATTTAACTCCATAATAGAAGTTATTATAAAAGATACTGTAATTCATACAGAAATCTTATATTTCTTCCATAAAGGAGAAAAAAAATCAGGAAAATGAGCAAAATTAACTTACTGTGAACAGCTTATATTATCATGCTGCCAACAGGTCAAATATTTTCGAGAGAAAAATGAAGCTTTTCTGGAAATGTACACCTTGTTTACATAGGCAGAGCAAAGAAATGCCAATATATAAATTACATTCCATCTTTAACTTCACTATTTCCAATTAGGCTTCCAAAATCTACAGATGTAAAGCTTTCAAATCACAGCATACTGGGATAAGCAGTATGGGAATGCTGGGAAGATGAGGATAATAATATACTCCCCCTCTCATGTGTGACAAACCAAAAAGTTCAAAATCAAGATGAGTACTCAGTAAGAAACATCAATTTCATAGAAACAATCTGGGATCTTACTAACCAAACCTAAGTCTTTTAAAATCAAAACAAACCCATATTATGAAATAGTAGGCTTTTATGAAGTTTTCACTCAATGTAATTACTGAAATTGTATACATAGATCCACATCATTCAGTTCTGACTTTTAAAAACAATCCTAAAAACTAATTCATCACAATAACATGTTTTCTCAGTCTGATAGTATCTTCCAAACTGGAGAATACCATGCAAAATATTGTTTTGTGAATTAACAAGGTATTCTAAGATCTACAATATTCAACGTCTATTTGTATAGCGTAATTCCTGCTTAGCTGCTTTGCATGCAAGTTGGACAAAAGTCAGTATCGTTACTGTGCTGTCTTGTTAAGTTGCAGACTTCTAATTTGCCATCCTCCTTCCTATCAAGCAGACCCTCGTGGGTCTCAAGCTTTTTAGAAGAAAACAAATTAATTGGTAGGCTAATGTAGGCCATGTTTTTATTGTTCTCGAAATTCCCAAGCAGCAAAGTGTCATTTGTGGTATATAACTGCTCAACAAACCATCTATTTCAAGGTATGTCTTATTTTGGGAGATGACTCATGTTTAGCCTCCAGTGGTATGGATTTTGCAATTTCCCTTGGCCATCTGGACAAGTGTGTAACTGACCTTAAGGTAGAATGTTTTCTTAACTAAATTCAACCTCATTTTCTGTAAAAATGAAATTGAGTACACCCTATTTTAAGGGGCATCTCTGCAGAAGTACCTAATACCATTACAACAAGAACTGTTGTAGCTGCCTCTTAATTTTATATTTAGAAATAAAAAGAGTACAAGATCAAAAAAAGTCCACCTCTCAAGGAGGTTGCAGAAACGTGACTGAATAATGAACCTCACATTATGTACTGATGAATTCAGAAAAATAAATACACAGCATCAGTTCTTTTTCTAAACCAAATCTGCGCACTATAAGCAGTATACTGAACCTGCAGCATAGTACCTATGGAAGATTAGCCTATTAGATGCACCTCATGTGAAGGAAAGTGCCGAGATGGAAAAATGTGATCAGCAATAAGGAACAAAATGAAAAGTAAGCATAACTACGATCTGTGCCTGTTCCTATAGTCAAAGCAGAGTATTGGGCAGTTTGCCTGCTCAGAAACCCTGAGGTAAAAACCATCAGAGCTTGTCCCCAGACAATCTATCAGACAGTATCTTCACATCAGAGCATTAATACTAGCATTAAAAAAGAAAATCCTGTATAGTAGCAGGCTTATGAACATAAATGTTTAAAAACATATTTTAAGATATGAAGATAACATCTCTCAATAAATGAAGCAAGTCTCCAAAATTTATGTGGCTATATCTTCATCAGGTTTGTGAGACTCAGTAAAATGCATCTCTAACATTTCATAAACACCTTAAGCTCCTAGTGTCACCACAGCTAAAACTCGCGTAACTTATTACCAAATATTAATAAAAATAACTAAGCAGCATTCACAGGTTTGTTTGCTACCATCCAGTGTGAAGTTGCTGATTTCCAGGCTTGTTGTGGTCCACTTCTCCTTGATAAGTGAAATACCAGGCAATTACAAAAAGAAATAAATTTCAAAATAATGTTTCAGAAGAAAACTAAAAATATTAAGATTAATTAAAATAGAAGGTTACTAAGGTTACTTTTAATGTGCAGTCACTTACCCTGTTATGACGAAGGCATCGTTTTAGTAATTCACCTGCCATATCATATTTTGCAGATTGAATATATATATCTGCAAGCAGAAGCCAACTCTTTTCAAACTCCTCTGCATCGATGGGATTCCAGCTCATTTTTGAAATCCGTTTTAACTGATTTCTGGCTCGTGGAGTCTGCTTCAAGATCATGTAGGCTGTGGCCATTCCCAGAAGTGCTGGTATATGATCCTTCTGCGGTAAAAAGCATAGTGACTGCTTGGTGCTTTTTTATTTTGCTTTTCAATTTTTTTTAAATAAGACTTTCACCAGGTATCTGAAAACTAAGCCAACAGCTAAATCTCAGGAAAAAAAGATAAAACATCCTATCTTACAAACACATTTTCCATCTAGTGATATGATCATTCCTTGTAGGACTAATCATGACAAACACCATGTTAATTACTTAAGAGGCTGAATATAAGTTTGAGATCAAAACAATCTTCTTCAGGCTCAGGAAACATTGAAAGCATCTACAGGTATTTCATCTTACCAAGAAACATTCCGATACCAGTAAGATCTATCCTTTTGATACACAAATACTTCAGACAGAAACTGAACCACTTGAAGTTACAATACAAGTAGCATTTTCTACTTCTAGAAGCACCTTCCAAATGTAACAGGAACACCAATTCCTATTATTAGGTGTACATCTCCTAAAAATGTAAGTCTAAATTGCCTGTATTCAAAAGCTACGTATAACAAACAGGATTCTTAAAAGCCACCATTTTATGCAAGGGCCTCAAGCAAGCAGTTAGGAGTGCAGGAACAAGCGTAATTTTTAAAATCCTGCCTTTATTAGCACAGGGTATAGATGAGAATAGGGCTCATATCCCAAAACTGCTTCCTAAATGCAGACAGTAGTTCTATCAGCAGCTAACTTAAAAGCTTCTTTCTTGCTCTCAGTATTCCTGGCTCACTGTTGGTATTCTGCCTCTACACCTCTTTGTAGGGTTGTGCTGTAAATAGGCTTGCCACACTGGGTTAAAAAAATGCCGTCACCAAAACCCCCTCTTCCACATAATGATCAGCTCATCCCCCCTCTCCCTCAGTCACACCTAGCACAGATCAATAACTTCAGGCACTTTAACCTTCTGTCACATTACAATCTTTCAAAATGGAGCTCAGGAGAAGTGACTGCTTTTTCCTATAATAGCCAAGACAAGAGCACTTACCTAGAAGTCACCCAAAGAGGGAATCAACTAAGTTCTCTCTTAGTCTGAAGAATTAAAACTCTATACTATATGCAACCCTGGAGAGAAGACTAAACAGACTGAAGCATTCTTCCTGCTGGAACTGTGTTACCATGTGACAAACATTCAATATTCACAGGACCTCAGATCAACTCTGAGGAGGACTGGGAAGCCAGTACTGGAGGACATCTTGTTTGTGATTCTCAGAACTGCCTTACACACAAGATAAACACCAGTATACGCAGCTCAGCCAAGGAACAGCGTAGCACACAGTCAATGAGTAACAGTAACTTACATCTTTCTTGGCATTCTGATGGACTAAATGCATCTACAGGTGCTTAAATAAAATCTCTTGAAAGGTGCTGTTCACAAGAGTATCTGTTATTAATTCTAAAGCTAATTACTACAAGTAGCTATGAAATAATGAAAATTTCCATCATAAGGATGAATTTTAAGTAGATGGATAATCTCGCCCTGAATCTAAATTCTATCAAATGAAGTACATGAAGGCAGCTTATATTGTTAAGCTTATATTGTTAAATTGTTGTTGCTTACAGAATGAAGGTACTGTATAGACTTATATCATCAGACACCCCGCTGGCAAGACTGGGAATTAAAAAGCAAACCCAGCAACTCAAACCAAATAGCCTATTTACATTTCAGTAACTGGCAATATTAGCATATAGTTGAGTTACAAATTCACAATCAACTGAAAACTTCTAAAAGATGTTATTACAGTATGGGGTTTTTTTATCAAATTTTATATAAAATATTCTTTAATAGGGAAAAAAAACCCTCAGAACTAATAGCACTAACACATGCCACTATTCCTGAAGGTAAACTGAGAGACTAGTTAAAAAAAATGTAGTAAGTGTGAAAGAGAAGACTGAGGAAATTAGACAGGTTACTAACCTCCGCCACTACTATTTCAGTGAAAGTGTTCAGTGCTCGTTCAACACTTGATTTTTGTTTGGTTGCCATGAGACAATAGTTTTCCATGATCCGCAGTTGAATGTGACCCTGAATGGTCTGTGGCTTGAGTTCCTTCAGAAGATTTTCTGCTGTTCTTACAGCCAACTGCACAGACTCCTGCTTCTCTGTTGAATTACTGTTACCAAAAAGAGTTTGTAATTTTTAATACACGCCAAATTAATTATGAGTTAGTACTGATTCCATGCTAAAGGCATGCCATTTTGTACAAAACATATCGGTAATATAGGCATTCTACATTGATTCTCTTCTGTAACACCAGCAGTTCCAACCTAACAAGCTATTTTTAAACACGGCAGATGACCAGGATTCCTGATAAAATTTTCTGTATTTTCTGCTTGAGACTGACTTTTTACAGTCTAGGATGATCTCTCAAAATATAGAAAGCAGAATATTCGAAGCATTAGATGAGCCCAAACTTCTAGCAACTTAAATTAAGGCACATTATTAAGGGGTGGCAGAAGAAGGGGATGACAGAACAACCCAAGCAATATTTTTTATTTCATTCACTTACCCTACGTCAGCATCCAGATTTTCAAAGACTTCACCACCCACAGTTTCATTATCTGGATTCAGACAAATTTCAATCATGTTGTAGACTGCATTCTGTCCCCAGTCACTGTCCTTTCGAGCTTTATTAAAATGCCGGAGTGCATCATTTGGTTCACCTGTATACCTAGACAGGTAATTAAAATATTTAAAGCTGAGCAAGTAAAATTTGCTGCCCCAAATCCCACCCAAACCCCAAGAAGCCGTCCAAGCATTTAAAAAACAGATGAGGCACTTGCACACACTGATAATGCAAGGTTTGAACAGCATGCATACTATTGAAAGGAACTTGTTTTTGTGGACTGAAAACAGTCTGATAAATTCTAAAATTTGAAAAGAAGTAGTAGTATATTATTGAACCAGCAAGAATATCCCTTTTAACAAGGAGGAAATAGGAAAGATGTATACGAGACAGATAAAATAGCTTAATTTAAGAGACGCTCACTGAATAGCATTTCAGAAGAGAAAAGGAGACCTTTCCTAAAGTCCCAGCACCTTAAGTAATTAGGAAAAGTAGTACTATATTACTTATCACACTATAAGTAGCACCTTTGAATGATAATGGATTACAAGAAAGTTAATTTAAATATGTACTACATAATCAAATAAACCTTATCTTATTATATTTGCAAGTACCAAAGATACAGTCCTTTGCAGTAGTGAAAGCCTGGTTCAAGCTTTGTTCTGGAAGAATGTTTTTCAGCCATTAAAAGGAATCTTGGGACTTCTTCTAGCTTCCCAGCTCTTCTTAACAGATCAATTAATCGCGAGAGGGTTGCATAGTTATCTAGATATATAAATAATCAGGACATTTTAATTCTCGCTATTTGCTGTACGAATAGGTTAAAAAAAATAAAAAGCCTGCCTTGTTTTTTCACATACAAAAATGATATATGGTGTAATACATAAAGCATATTACACAGTAACCACAGACACAAGAATGAAGATATCAAGTGATACTTGCAAATATTTCTAAAAAAACCTGTATAGTTGTACTTCACTTTCAAAAGCATACAAACAAAAACATTTGCTGTACTCTCACAACTTCTTTCACACAGTCCCCTAGAAAGCTTTACATTCATTATGGTATTATTTTAAAATATTTTAATGGCTTTCTCTCTGGCCATAATTTCCAAATTGTTAAAAAGAAACTTACTCCTGTCTGAGACAAGTTTACTTTCTTAATCTTGAAATAAAATGCTAGCTTTGCATTCGAGCACTTGATATCTTAAAACACAAGAGAAAGTGCTTTACAGTTACAAGTAAATAACACCCTAGCTGTATTTGGCTTGAAGTAAGCCACGTACATTACACTGCAAAGTAAATTACTGTATCTACAAGAAATAATTTTCACATCTTCCCCCACGATAACTTTATGTTTTTATATACAGTAGTAGTCTTCGGTTCTAGTATCCATTACCTTATAAACAGCACATTTCCTTTTAATCATACTAAGTATTTTTTAGGCATTTATCCTTCTCTCTCATTAGAGCTATGTATCAGAAAGAATTAAAAATATCACTGCTGAATATTCACCTGGCTTGCGTTCTAGGAGCTGCTGGAAATGAAAGACAGCTTGTTCGTAATCTTGCTTCCTGAACATGAGGTCAGCCATCATCTACAGTATTGATCAATTTAGAGAAAAACAAAATACAAACCACAATTTATAATATTTTAATGAACTCTAGTTCTTTAAAGTGGGGAGTTGAAACTATAGCTTTGAAGTGCTGCAGGAATTGCACAAGAAGTAAACTGAGCTGGATTTTTCATTACTCTCTGGAAAATGAACACTATTATCCTGTGTGTCTGTATATAATGAGCAGGTTACAGGCTCATACCTCAGTTTTCCACCTAAGGTAGAAATTAAAAGAGAATAAAACATTTTGATGTACCTTTCAAATATGCTTGGTTTTACTTGTATAGCTTTACTCCTAATTTTATTTCCCATAAATGCAGATTAAGCATACAGAAAAGCAAAGTTAGTTAAAGTTAGGGAAAAAGAAAGATGATAGTCCATTTCAGCTGTGGAAGTAACAAATTATTTCATTTCAGTTTCTCTTTATTAGCCACCTGTCAGTGGAGAGATTTAATAAGGTCTATTAAGAGTACTATTACCCCATCCTTGCACCATACTAGGATAAATTCCAGATGTTAAGACAGCTGTGAGAAAATATTCCCATTTTAAAATAATTTTGCTCCAATGTATTAAAGCAAAAGTTGCTCAGTCTGTTGAGCTGTCTTTTAAGCCAAGAAGTATACAAATCCTGTACAGAGAATCTGTAGCTGTGAATAAAAATGGTTAAGTAGAAATATGATTAACTGAGATTGTATAAGGATGTAAAACCACCTTAAGTACACAGTTCTTTTCTTCTGCAAGTTTTTTTAGATACTTGCTTTAATATGACCGTTCTGGAAAAAAAAATAACGTCTTCCCTGACAATTAGTCAACTGTTAATAGAACATGCATTAAGCCATGCTTTAGTCAATCTTACAAGTAGTAAGTAAAAGTAAAATACTACTAGTATTTTTAAAGACACATTTTTGCATTGAGATAAAACAAAGGCTATGATTTCTAGAAACTTCATATTGAATCATTATCCAGCATAAAACAGAAAAACATTTTGTTGCAGTGGATTTCTCACACTGTTTTTGAAATCAGAAGCTGTAGGCTTTCTTAGAAATAGTATTTTATGGATCCATCACATTGCAGACACACAAACCTCCAAAAACTTCTGATATAGGATTAGTATAACAGCACATACCATAGTTGCTGCTTCATTATCTTGGTCATTCTTCAGTAGTAAGGAACACTGATGTTGACAGGCATCAGTATCATCTTGTGCAAGATATAAACGTGCAAGTTCCAACATTGCCTGTAGATGAAAATATTTCACTATATGTAACTCCAAGATTAAAGAAAGCTGGTTCAGTTCTACGAGTATTAACCTGAGATTTCAGAGCCTCAGGAAAAAATATTTCTCTTCTAAAGAGAGTGCTTTCTCTGTTGTTTCTTGTGGGCTCTTGGTCAAGTAATTCATTACCATTCCCTCACCTTTAAAACACATAAAACTTTTCTTCTTCAGAGGGATATTCCGGAGGTACATTGAAAATAGCTGCTCAGATAGTATTGCTCTGAAGACTACAGTATTTTGGTATGAATAATTTTCTTGGAAAAAAATGTAAATGCAAGTACTTTTAAATTCAGTGACAGAAGCAAATATCTCATTAACATTCACCAAATAGTTTTGGAGTACAAGCAAATTCCAGCAGAAACAGTTTTCTTATTTGCATTTTCAAACCTACCACATTAAGAACATGTGTGGATCCATTTCTGAGAAGCAACTGCAGAATAAATATTAAGAAACTGAAATGTACATAAGCATGCATCCTTAAGGCTGAAGTTCCCATAATAGACTATTCTGAATAAAATGCCACAGAAAGGTTTATAAACACAACGGTTACCACGGATTTAATCAAGTTCCCATTGAAGCAAACAGGAGTTAAACCAATCACAACATAAAATTAGCAGTAGACAAACAGTAAGCAATGCCACTCCTGCTTAATTTAAAAAACAAAACAAAAAAAAAATCAAACCACTATTTTAAAAAGGAGTCATTTATGACTGCATCACAATTCTCTCTCTGGTTACACCTGTGAAAGGCACTTCTGAATCAAAATCGTGTTTTGAACTTCCTGTTGAGGATATGAAGGCTACTTGCCTAATTTTTAACAACTGTTTTCTTCCTACTTCCTGTTATTTACATATTCAAACATATACTATATATTTCTGAAACAGAAAGACAGGTGGGTAAGCACTGAAATGATACAGAGATAAACTTTCTTCAAGCCACTGTTCTTATGTGCATAAGACAGTGGAAGACTGAAAAAAGCAGTCTCCTAGTCAAGGAACACTTCCTGCTTTGAGCAGGTCAGAGAAGAATGCCAGTTAAACTGGACTTCTATATAAGATTCTAGTGACAGGAAGTGGTCACTCCAATTTTCAACCCCAACCCAAAAACCAATGGAACTGCTAAATGATGTTCTTGATGCAGTCTGTGATCCACTTCAAGTCTGCATCTGGAAATCGCATTGTCTCTTACATGGTCAGATAAACGAGGTAGGATACTACCTACCAGACTTAACTATGTAAGATGAAACAAAGCGACACAACCCAAAACCCTTATTACATGGACTGCATTCTCTTCACATTTAGATGAATAATTTGTTTAATCATTTAAAATCTGCTTTGGGTTACTTTGGATAGAATACAGGATACTTTGTTGTGATGAAACAAGGTACAGATACCTTCAAAGGAATTTTCAATACTTCCATACGTAATTTTAAGGAAATTAACCTCTGTGAAGGCATCAAGAAATGGGCAGGTATTTAACAGCTCAAATTTATATTTTGTAATCTAAACAAAATTCAATTACACCCTTGTACTAGCAATGTTTTTAAAAATGAAAGGAAGAAAACAAGTTCAAATCTACGGAAACTGTAGAAATAGAGCAAGATTACCCATTTATACTAGTTGTAGTTAACCAAAAGTATTTTGCTTTCAGTACTTAAGCAGGGAAGAAGTTCTTAATTAGAAATTCAGTCTCAGATTTTCTATGATGCATTCTATTATGCGTTGCTAGCCAAGAAAGATTAAAGCAAAAATCTCCAATAAGTGCATCCAACATATTCAGCACAAATACCAGTGCATAGCGTATCTTCTAACAATGGGAATCCCTCAATAGCATGATTTTAGCAAGAATTGAAGAGAAATGCCACGCTGGTATTTCAGTACTGGTGTGACAGAAAAAAAGATTAAGGCTTTGATACTGATTTACTGGGATGGCATACCACAAAAGCCATAGCTGTACCTGTACTAGGACAGGCAGTCTCCTTGCTCTTAATTATAGAATGGGTACATCACCTCTTTGAAGATTTTAAGGATGTTTTTATTCCCCTCCTCTTTTCTTAGCCTTTTGCTTCTCCCTCTCTTATCTTTAAAACCCAGGGCCATGAAAGGAAAAGAAGGGGATAAAAACAAGCCCAAATTTACCAGCATTTTTCAACAGGCAGACTTGTGGGAAAGAGACAGTGCAAGGAAGAGAGAAGCACTACAATAATCACTGCTCAACAACAACAATATTTTGTGACTAAAATCAGAATCCTACCGAGTCCAGATAAAAGTCCAAAACTGCTAAATCAGATACAGAAAAGACAGAAATTTTCTGACTGACAGAAATCACTGGGACTTCATGCCAGAGGACAGGCAACAAGCAAGACTGAAAGAATCTCCATCATTACCATGCCATACCTTACACGTCCTCAGCTGGTACATGAAGACAGGGTCGCTATATGATCTAATGGACAACACAGAGTACACGCAGACCACCACTTGAATTAGGCGTTTGTGTAAGAGACAAATTAGCAGTAAATACAACTATTTATTCATGATAAGCAATGAAGAGGAGGAAGTTCAAGGCTCTATGTATATCATAAAGCACAAATAATTGTAAATATACTTCTACACTGTGGATAATTGGAAAAAATGTATTGCTAGATATCAAAACTGAATGGAAAAACAACTCAAAATAGCCAGAGGGAGAACTGACCTTGTTATCGGTTTCACAATGAACAAGAGCCTCTTTGTAAAATTTAATTGCTTTTTCATAGTTTCGCTGGGCTGTAGAGTGTTTTGCAATCTCAGCACAAATTTCAGCTGCTAACTGTTTCTGTGCAGGGACTGCATCCAGCTGTTCTATTTGAGTCCGTTTAAGCACTCTGGCTTGTAATTCCCGAGCCTAGTGTGAGGAAAGGAGTGAACAGTCAAAAATTTTCAAAGGAATGAATTTCATGTTATCTACTTGAAAAGAACGTAATTAAAATTTTTAAAAGGTTCTATAAGCACATTTTAGAGATTAAAACCCCCAGATAATAAAGGAGTAGGTAAAAACATCTCCACTATAGAAAAACATCAGTGAAAACAAGCAAAACAACCCCTCCTAATATCTCTCCCTCAACAACCTGTCTCAAACTGCCTTGCTTCCCCAAAATTCACATTAAAAACATGCTGGAAAGCAACCTAGTGTTCAACACTTTCAAGAAGGAATCCCAATATTTTTTTCTAAAATATTCCTTGTGATAACTGCATGCCAATCCAATAATGTATAATCTACACTTTACAGAACATAATTTTGAGATAATCATACATACAGTATTTTGTGAAACTTAAGGAACAAGACATTAAAGCAAAAGGATGGGGAGGGATCCAGTGTACCCCTCATGTAGTTGAAGAAACAGGTGGTATGAACAAGCTTATTTAATACTCCATCTAAGGAATATTTAGATCAAGTGCATTCACTTGAATAAATATGACGCATTTTTATTGGTCTAAATTTCCCCCATATTTCTGTGTCTTGCATTTATTTGTAACTATTTGAATTGGGGAAGAGGTTAGTTATGTTCCAATTTATAACTACTAGCAGAGCTGTAATCACAAAAAATGCTGGTGTAGGATATCATTGAACAAAGCCTCATTATTAAAGAGAAAAGCAATGCCTTTGAACACAAACCCTATAGTTTTGCTTAGAACAATTTTATCACCACCTCCATGGGTTCCCATTAAGAACTTCCTTAGTCTCCAAACTACCTTCCTACATCAAAAAATATTCAATAGAAGTGTTACATGCCTTTTTCCTTTTTTTTTTGGTCTTAAAATTAAGCTTGTAATAAGGTGCATAAACAAGATCTCTAAGGCCAAAATCCAGGTGTATGTGCTTAATTCCTTTATTAAGCACAGAAAACTCAGGGGAGAAAAAGCCAAAAAATACTTCAAATTTTATTTTCTGAGATCCTTCATTTAAGGAGTGATTAAGAAAAGTCTAGCAGAAGCATGGAGGTAAAGCTCTTTGTTAATAGCAGATGCCCCAAAAGAGGGCAAATAAGGAAATAGCTATCCCCAATTCAGATTATGCTTGATCAGTTTTCTTTGATTTCAACTGAAATTCCAGCCAATTAACACACAAGAGATTCCCTCTTTCTGCTCAAGCAGTTTTGTAACTATCTTAACATTGAAATAAAATCTCAGAACAGCTGCTTCACTCATTTAAAAGTTCAGAAGTTGAAGACAATGAAGCACTAATAATATTCTGCTGCTTCTCGCCCCCCTACCATTTTGCCTAGCAAGCATAGAGAATTAAAACACAAAGTAAAATCTGGGGGGAACTTCTAACATCACTCTGAAAACCATGGGAAGAAAGCACAGCAGCAAAAGAAGGAGCAGGAAAAGATTTCAAAGAGAACATGTACAAGGAAGGACAGTTTTGAGGGCAGTAACAAAACCAACAAAACAAAAAAGGGTAGAGACAAACACAAAGTATTTGTGTGATTAGTGAGAAACCTGAAAGAACTAAAGAAGTAAAGAAAAGAGTAAGAGAAGTAGACTGCTTTGGGGGAAATTTACTAAAGGAGAATGGGGGGAGTCAACTTTGTGAAAGAAAAATGTACTTTATAAGGAAAAAAGTATTAAGAATTTAACAACACATTAAATAGCAATATCAGTAGGATTTTAACTCTTATGTACAACTATCTTTCTAATCAATCTACATAATTTACTTTTCTTGCTGGTCAGAAGATACTACCAAGCCTTACTGTTTCTGTAACAGAGTGGTGATATAATTAAAGAGACAGAGATCCAACCTCTTGCTCAACCTTTGTGTTGAGAAAGTGTCTTCTAAATGGATTAAACTAGCTTCCAACTTTGTTCTTTCAAGCCTCCGTCTGAGTGATAATATTAAGGTCTGTTCATTCTGAAGCTTATTACTGCTATTTAAAATAAACATCTGTACAACAAAATGACTGGTAGCCATTGAAAGCTGTGCCAGATTGTTCTATGAGTGGTGTTCAATGCTGAGCTAAAGATATGTAACCTTGCTGTCCCCACAGCCAATGTTGTTTTCACTTGCTCAGCTAAAACTATGCTCCACGCACAAATGAAGGCATAGTATGAATGCGGGCTTCCAGTAAAAGCCTGCAATCTGATCTAAAATTCAGATAACACTGCTCACAAAAAGGTTAGACTTTATAAGCACTTACGTTCTTTACATTTCATACCAGTAGCTGCTGCTTTATCCCTACCATGTATGTGCTTTCCTCATTCACAAAAATATTATGGTTAGGCTCTGGGATAAGCGAAACCAGGGATAAAAGTGAAAACATTGCAAGCTTCCACAGTTTTGGTTTTTTTTTTCTCCCCCCTTTACCTGTTGTAATGAAACGATAGCTTCATCAATCTTCTCCATTTTGCTGTAAATTTTTGCCAGAAGCACCTGGTAACGTCCATCTTCCATCAGAGAAGATAATTCATTAACTGTAAGAATTATATTAAAAAGACATGATTCTTGTAAGAAATGATCCTGGCCAAGTCAAAGAAAGATGAAGGTCTCTACATCCTCCAGGCACTTAAGTGCCAAACAGAGCTTGATCTAACATATTTAAGATTGTCATCTGACTCGGTGTGTTGTTAGTGGGCAGAGTAAACATTACAACCAACAGTGAGAGATTTAAGGGCAAAGACATTGAAAGATACAAAAGGAATACAAAAGAAGTTGACTGTCTATTCTACTTGCATTCTCAGAAATATGAGAGAAAAGCTTTTGATTTAAGTGGCCAGGAAATAAAGCCCCTCCTGACATTTCTTGTCTAAATTATCTTCAAAGTCAATGAAAAATGTCCAAATTGATTCAATGAGTGCTACTGTACATTCAAAAAGCGTAAGGTTGATGAAATTTCTAGTCAGATCTCAAACTACCTTTCTTTTGCCAGGGTCCGGAACAGACATGAATACAAACAGTGACTTTAACTAAATATTTCCGTATTTACTCAAAAAGCAGCAAGCTACTTTTGAATAATGGTTAAAATATATATGCATAAAATAGTACTTGAAGAATACAAGTTCTCCCTGGCTTGTATTCATGTTTATCTATTGACAAAGTGATATCTTGAGCAGAGTTCCACATAAAAGCCACCAAAATCCAATGTTCTATCAAAATTAAAAAAACCAAAGTAAGTATATTGAGCTATAGTCTATTAGCAAACTGTCTTCAAAATGCTGTAAATGTGACATGCTATTCTAAATCAGAGATTAGGCCATGTATCCAACCACGTAAGGTCATTCCGTCCAGTACATTTCCACATTTCATTTTTCTTTCATGAATGAAGGATATTTTAGCATTTCTAAAAAAAAAAGATATTAAACTGTTCAATAATTTCCTAATAAGCCAATGAGAAACACTTTTTTTTTTATGTAGAGAATGCGTGTATGTCAAAGACATACAGAAAGGATATTGGCTTATGTACTTTTTGGTTCATTGTAAAATGGAAGAGAAGATTTTAAAAGTACATGGGCAAACTGTACTTACTGCTAATTTATCTTTCCACACTAGAAGATCAAGCTGTCTTGAGTACGATTATTAAATTAGCAAAATCCTCAAAGGCTTAGCTAAGACAGGAATATAACATTAAATCAGAGGATTTGTTTCAGTAAGAAGGCAACAAGACAGAAAACCCTGCACAGTATGAAAGAGCTGTAAAATAGCGACACAAGAAAAAACTTACAGAAGGTACTAGTGATAAGACTTGACAATACCGTTTCTGTATTCAGCCACAAAAATTAAATTAATATAGTTAAACCACTGCAAAAAGATTTCCTTGATTAGAGGTATAGCTCAATAGCTCACACTAAACACCTTAAAACTTCTTAATTGCCTTTTAACAAAAACAAGGGAAAACATCCAGACATTTTAGCTTTGTAAGTGCATATTCCTAACATATAAAAGAGGGTCCCAAGTTCAATCTCTTTACTCTAAAGGATACTGGGTAGTATTTACCACTTAAACCACCATTCCCTAACAGTAGGAATGACTCAACTACACTTGATAAATTCAGAATCAAAACATTTGTTAGCACAGAAG
The DNA here is from genome assembly GCF_000687185.1 of Egretta garzetta. Classification (NCBI taxonomy): domain Eukaryota; kingdom Metazoa; phylum Chordata; class Aves; order Pelecaniformes; family Ardeidae; genus Egretta; species Egretta garzetta. The sequence continues at coordinate 1,900,196 of NW_009260022.1, forward strand.
AGAACGAATCTTGCATGCATGGGAGCTCTGCTATTGTATTTGCTGACTTCATCTATCACAGATGTTCCAGGTTTAAAAGTCCTGGCAAAAGCATCTTTAAATGTAAGTAAAGTTTAGTTTTTATTATAAATTTTAGGGGGTTTTTTTGGTTCTTTTTTTTAAAGAGTGCATTTCTCATTTATCCTGTGGTTTACAGTTAAAAAAACTTTATATGGAACTTGTTTATTCCTTACACTCATACAGGAAACAAATAATAGTAGAAATTGTATGTTTTGGTGTAAATTAGTAACATTCCTACCAGGCTCATGATCTAGAGCTTGCTGAAGTACTTTTTCTGCCTTTTCATATTGCTTCAGTTTCATTAAAAGCTCAGCCAAATCATAGCAAAGGAAATTCTGTTGACCGCTTCTCAATGCAGCCTCATAGTAACTGATTGCCTAAAAGTAAGAAAGAAAAATCTGATTATCATTTAAAGACAAATCTTAAAGACAATAACAGTGCTACTTAGGTATTTAATGACATGCTGCTTAAGAGTTTTTTCTACTTTCTTCACTGCTTTTGTAACCAAGTAATTTCTAATAAATACTGTATTACAGAGATGTTACTTAGTTGCAAGTTCAGGCTTCCAAGAATGTGATGCCAAATTAAAGAGAATAACTAGAGCCCACATTTTGATAAACATGCATTTACAGAGCCTAACCACATTATCACATTCTATCTTTGACTGGATCACTGCCAATTAAACTCCATTTTCATTAGCTGCTGAAGTTGTATCATTCCAGTCAGACTGGAGTTATAAAGTTCTGGTTTACTGTATACAAAGGACAAATATTTTCCCACAGTCTACCTGCAAAACATTAAGATAAAAGTAGTAACAAAAAGTTTAAAAATCCAACTAAGCATAAACTAATAGAAAAGGGTCTTTTCTCTTTTCATTTTTAAACATTAAAACTGACAATCATATAAATTAAAAAAGTCAAATATTTACTCAAGAAAAAAAACAATGTTCTGGATAAAGGAACTATTATTCTAAAAGTTAAAAAAAAACACTTCAAAATTGTAACTGAAATAGGTTGTTACTTCTCCAAGTAAAGGGAAAAGTGAGAACTGGAATTATGTTGTAAAGTTACATTTCCAAAATGAATTTATAATATTTTATTAACTTCTATTGTTTTAAAATAGAACATGTTTAAACATGCATAATAATGCACAGATCAGGCAGGTTACCTACTTAGGCTTATGAATCCTAAGCATAACGTAGCTGAAGCCTCAAAATAAAAAATTAAAGTCCATAAAACACCTATCACCATAGAGATTACAAGTTTTTCTATAGCAACTCTAGGAACCCTCACAGTACATTAGATTATTACACACACAAAAAAAAGGTCTGAAGCATCATGGAGCAAGATAGGAATCATATATTGAGCTGCTTGTAATACTGACCTAAAAAGAAGCAAGTGAAAATACTAACATTGCAAACACAAAACACAATTGGGATACACCTTCCAGCAGTTTGAGGTTGCCCCCCAAAAAAGTAATTTACTCCTGCACGTTCCCCAAACATTTTCTTCTCGTTTTCCTACATTGAGTTAAGGCCTCCATTACTAATCTCCTAGCCAATGTTAAGGCTAGGAGATGTAACAAGACTGTGTCAATGGAGAAGTAATTAAACACAGTTTTGAGCGCAGGCCCAAAACCACATAAATGACAAGCCACCAGAACTACAATTCACTGGATTTGTATCTGCCAACGTGTAACTGTGACTTTGCCCAGGTATTTTGAAGAGCATTCTACAGACTCAGGATAAAAAGACTGTTTATTGCTTTAAAGTGAAAGGCTTCCTTCTATCCAACCTGACAACAGTGAAAGTGCAGTTGATTAATCACATTGCACATGTGCAAGAACCAGCTCATATGTCACAAATACAAAAGCTATATATTCCCTTGAACAACATACTGAGTATTTCACATTTAACGTGACAAGAAAGAGATCTGTAGTGGGATTTCTATGCAACAGAATTCCCCAGTCAATGCATGGTAACTTGCTTGGTCATTAATTGTCTTCCTGACAAAAAAGAAAAAATAATCTATTAAATAGACATTCTCAGAAGACTGAGAACCTTTGGGTTTACTCCATGGAGCTAACACCATGTTTCTCCTTAGGCAACCTCCTGGCACAATGGTAGTAAGCATGCAACTTTAAACAGGTAAGATGATGGCATATTAGTACATTGCTTGAAAGACTGTGCAGTATCACTTATCTAAGTCAGTAACACACAAATTCAGACTGGAACCTTCAATCAGTATTAAGCCTGACAAGAAGTGATGATGGGAGCTAATAGTCCTGTCCCGAATCCAAGGCAGAAAATAGATTTCATAGAATCATAGAATAGTTTGGGTTGGAAGGGACCTGAAAGATCATCTAGTTCCAACACCACCACCACCACCACCCCCCACCATGGGCAGGGACACGTTCCACTAGACCAGGTTGTTCAAAGCCTCATCCAACCTGGCCTTGAATACTTCCAAATAGGGGGGAACCACAACTTCTCTGGGCAACTTGTTCCAGTATCTCACCACCCTCACAGTAAAGAATTTCTTCCCAATATCTAATCCAAATTTACCCTCTTTCAGTTTAAAACCATGACCCCTCGTCTTATTACTACACTCCCTGATAAAGAATACCTTCCCATCTTTCCTGTAGGCCCCCTTTAAGTACTGGAAGGCTGCTATAAGGTCTTCCTGGAGCCTTCTCTTCTCTAGGGTAAACAACCCCAACTCTCTCAGCCTGTCCTTACAGAGGAGGCGCTCCAACTCCCTGATCATCTTAGTGGCCCTCCTCCAAACTTTTTCCAGGTCCAAGAGCAATAGAGACACCATTATTTGAAATAACTTCCATAAGTACAGAGGAAGATTGTGCTAAGCATTTATGGAAGAGGTGCTGCTGAAACAAAGCAGAGCAATTTCTCTTACTTGGTCTCCCAGGCACTTCCTGTACCCATTTACTGTTTTTTTTATTTCAACACAAGTGACTAGGAAAAAAAAAAGAGCAGACACTGAAAGTTAGGAAGTTGGCACTGATTCCTCTGCTGGGGAAATGGTGTGATTGCACACTGAGGGCATTACAGCCCTCCTTGCTTCCTTCCCAGGCTGTCCCAAAATACTTTCTTCCCTCCCCTGTCCTATGCAAGGGCCACAGAGCTCACTGATCAGATATTCTTAAGGGGATCTACAAACTTACTTTCAGGATAAAGAGTCTGTTCAGCGCTTTAAAGTGAAATGCTTCTTCTACCCAACCTGAAAACAAGATCAGGCAAAGCCCATGTGTTGACAGTAACGGACACAATACTTAATTAGCCTAATACAGTACTTGTAGAATACCTTTGAATAGTTATGGGTTTTGATTAGGGCTTTTCCAATTTTACTTGCTAAAGCTGGATCTTTTGGATTTTTCTTCAAGGCCTGCTCGTAGACTTCTATGGCTTCATCAGGCTTCAACAGTAAAAGATAAAAACACAGAAGTCAAGAATTAAGATAAAAAGTGTATGAAGAAAACAAAATCTGGTAACACCTCCAGGAATGACTGACAAGAACTACTGGCTCATAAAGCTACAATACTTCTGAGAGAAGAATGGTCACTATGAAATTGCAGGACATGTAAAACCCATGTAAATTTACATTTCCATGCTGAAACAGAACGTGGATAGAACTTGGCAAACAAATGAGTTTGAATTAACCTGATTCTTTTTCCACTGAAATTTCTCTACTACTATTTTCACTAGTTAAACTTATGCAAACTTATTACTGTGTTGGATGATCATCCATTTCTCTCCTCTAGCAACGTTACAGCAGATCTAAACAAATTCCCCTTTACTTTATAATTCTTCATTAATGAGAAAACTACCCACAAACATTAATAAGTAAGCAATCATTCCCAAACAGATCCCCAAACTAATAATCTAAACTATTAGTTGTATATCCTAACCCAATCTATTCTTTCAAAATACGAATTTAAATGTGTATCCTTCAAATTCCTTTATCCACCTGACTACACTGTCTTCTACAAATACTGAATAACATTTCCAGTTCATCAAGAAAGCAAAGGATGTAAAAAATGTGTAGGAATTCAATAAAGTTTTTAAATAAAACTTTCAATATGAGAACTAAGTTACCTAGAATTATTCTAAGCCTCAGAACTCTCCTAAACATCTCCAACTTCTTTCTGAATCTAGTTTAGCTTTCACTTTTGATTTTTGTTAGTCTTATGGGTCAGCATTCTTCTAGAGAAAATTCTCTCCTTGACTTTCATGCAGTCAGTTATTAGAAGAAACGCATTTTCAACATTTTTTTCTTTGAACTTAGAACAGTTATACTCATAGCCAATAATTATGGGTTGTTTTTTTTTTAATATCCTAAAGCAGTTTCTGTTTGCCAACAACCAATCAATAGTCAGCATGCTACATTGTCTCAACTTACCAAAGTCAATAAATGACTGAATCATTCTGTGAATCTCTAGCAAGCACTTACCTCTTGAATGTTCATGTATGCATCACCAAGGAGAAGAAAAGTATGAGCACTTGGCAGTTTTTCGACTAGGTCTCTGGAAACAGAAGATAGAACCTTGCTCAATATTTAACATGCCAATAATGGTATCTAAACAACAACAATTTTACCCTCTGCAGATTTTAGTTTTTCTTTATTTTTGAAAACAAAACAAAAAATCTGAGATATCTTTCCAATATAGGACTTCCAATTACTGTTTTAAATGTTACAACACTTACACAAGTGAATTCATTATATCACTAAATATTTCTGACTTACTGTAGTAGAAAGGGGGAAAAAAAAGGTCACCATGCTACCATTAAACATCGAAGAAAACATACACACGCACCACAAACTTTTACCTATAGCAGCCAGCATATAACTTCTTATCTTTCCTGTACCGAAGATAAGTATCTGCCATTTTTTCCTTAGCTTGTACAAAGTAAGGCTGTTCAGGTGTAATATTTCGGAGCATAGTCAAGGCTTGTTCAACATCTCCTTGAGCAATTGCCAAATCTGCATTTGCAATCACAACTCTTAGTTCCTCTGGAGTTCCAGAAAATTCATTAATGGCATCTTGCAGTATTATAGCTGCTTCATGCTGCGAATAATAAAACCAATAGAGTTAATGTATTTTGTGTTGTTGAACAGCCAAAAATAAAGACATCATAAGTAAATGAATGTCAGGGAGCATTACACAAACCAAACAAAAACCCCACAAAACCCCCTGAACCATAGCATCCATTTGTCTTGCTAAAATATTAAAAATGTTTTGTTTTTTTTCCCCCCTCTTCATTTTGTAAATAAAATGTATGTGATATGAACTACCAGGAAAATTTTAGTAGAGGAAATAACATTTGTGTTGCATATATACAAGGAGACGCTTAAAATTCAACTGGACAATGCCTTTAGCACCTTGCTCTAATAGGTCCTGCTTTGAGCAGGATGACCTCCAGAGGTCATGTCCACCTACACAATTGTATGGCTTCTCTTATATTCTTATATACATGTAGTGTCCTACTGTTCATTAAGATACAGCTGATAGTAAGGATGCTGCTGCACAAAGGTAAGGACACGATCCAAAAATATTTCTAATAGCATTCTGACAGCAAAACAAGAATCTACATGCCAGCAAATGAACATCAACAGTATCTCCTCCTCAAAATTAAAAGAGGTTTTGTAGACTCACAATTGAGCACCTGCAAGTAGGGAGTTTTTTTTCTCTGTACAATTGAAGGTACAAGCTGTCAGGTCAAATATTAACGTATTGGAAATTTTACAAGCAAATCCCCTTGGTAAAAGAAGTGATGGTTTTCTATTCTGAAGGATAGACACTTTTGTTAATGGGAAGAGGAAATTGTTTTCAGGTATGTATTCTATCTTAAGAAGTTCTTACGTCTTACCGGTTCCCCATTCAAACGATGAGCTTCTACTAACTCTAGGAAGACAGATACACGATCACTTGCATCAATTTCAATTCTTTTTCCTTTAGTTTTTGAGGAAGCTGTAGGTTTTCTCATTCCAGGCAAATTCTTTGCCATCTGTAAGGTCTTAATAGCTTCTGATAATTCTCCTCTCTTCTTCTGCGTTTGGGCCTTAATTAAGTGATAAACAGGATGTTCTCTCACCTAAAAAAATAGAAGATAAGGAGTTTCCAAATGTGACTTTAGGCACAGTATTCAAACCCCTTGAAGGAAGATTTTTTTTCATTGCTGTTTTAAATATTGACCTCAGTTCCTTCTTTCCTCCAAATATATCCAATTTCAATTTCAGTAATTTACTTATGAAGACATTAGAATTTTCAAAGAGTAGGCAAACTAGTAATTAAATAAGTTTTTAATTACAAAAGAATATCTATTACAGGAGATGAGACTTCAGGATAGAAAACATTCATTACATCACTATTCAAAACTAGACTCAATTTTAAGGGATTTTAACGATCTCCCACACTGCTGTATGCACACTTCATTAGGCTATTAATTAAAAGTATACAATCATTATTTGGCAAAAGTCCTGCTTGCCATTTCTCCACCTTCTTGAAACATACATCACATGAAAAGGAAATGTTGATAAGGGAAATGTAACTGTGTACAAAGTTGCAAGCACCTCAGTGCCTCCTAACTAGGTAGCTAATCTTCAGCTTTCTTGCATCACTTGGAGGAAGGAACCAAGACGGGAGCATGCGTGCAAGGAAAATTACGTTGTCACTTCTCAACTAAGCTCTGTCAAGAGATTTAGCACAACTCAGACCTAGTGAGTGCTGTGTAGAGTGTTCCCAATTCAGTGTTAATCATACATAAAGTTCCACTGATGTCAACAAATCAAAAATCCCATACTGCAATGTATTAGACCAAAGAAATAAAACTGGTGAGGACCACTGCAAAACAGTGAAAGTTTTCTAATACAGTGCTTAATTTACCAAATTTGCTCCTGAAGGGACAGAAAAGATGGGCAAAGATGTGCCATTAATGGAGGAGAACATAGCATATGGCTACTCTCTTTATACTTGGGAGTGCTTAATGCAGCATGAATTGTCAAGAAGTAACTGCAGATCCCTTCTGATCCTCTCATGCATCTGTGCATATCTTCATTAGCAATTGTACATCTGTGCAAGAAGTCTAGAGACAACATTGGATAACTCTTCAAGTCCTTCTATGCTGGCTTTTAAAACCATTGCAAGGGTAGTCTAGAATTACAAATTCTGTTTATATAACATGTTTTTACTATTTATGTAAGGATTTGAGAAAAAGCTACCATTTCTTTCTGTTATATTTCAAACAATTTCAATATGTTGTAATAAGGTATTAGTATTGTCCTTATGGTAATTTCTTTGATAAATATTCAGATACCATGTTCATATAAACATTTAGATATTAAACTTGTAGTGGAAGAGTCATAAAAAGTTCAGTTTAAAAATTATCTATAAAACCATAAAACTTCAGATGATTGACTGAATAAAATGGTTTCATTCTTTTGTCCAACTCACCTCAAAATTGTAGCTCAGACAAAGTTCCAAGGATTGAGAACACAGTTTAGTATTGTTTTGAGCCAAATACACCTGGGCCATCAGTAAGCGTGCATCTGTGTAAGACTGATTTCTTTCAAGACAGTAATGTAAATTACTATGGGCTGCTTCAAGATCCCCTAGGAAGTTAAAAAAAGGAAAGTGAAAAAATAGTTGATATGAAATACAGGGGTTAAATACAGAGCCTTTATTAATTATTCACCAATTATTTTTTTTAATATATGTGAACATTTTGTGAATAAACTCACATACGAATTATTAAGTGGCTACGAAATGAAATCAAAACCAGGTCAAAGGTAGGATATTTTCCCATTGTTCCATCTGTGAATCATTCAATATGTGATCTTTTTTGGAAGCAACAGATAAAAATACCATATTTATGTGTCTGTACAATTAAGATATGCTCATACAAATCACAAAGAAAGGCAGTGCAAATGTTCTTCACTTAGCTATAATGCAGTGTTCTGCAGTCAAATAAAAATCTTCATTATGATTTAAAAGTGTGAAATTAATTTCTCATATTAAAGAAACTAAAGAGTTGAATAGCTAACCATTCATATAACTGTTACCTGACAAGTATTTCACTTTTGCAATTAAAAAGACAGCTTGTTGAAGACCAGGCACAGTTTTTACCACAGTTTCCAGAACAGAAGCACAGTGCTTGAGAAGCGGTGATGGAGACTGCCCAGGGCTTGCAGGCTAAGAGAAAACAAAACCAAAAAAACCACCAAATTAAAAACAACACTTCAGTTGACAGTCTGAGCTTTACTTTAAACTCAAATGAGCAATAGCAAAGCATTATTATTTTCTTGAGCCAAAAAAGCTGAAAGCTGTCATTGTGAAGAAATATAAAAATGTTTTAAATTTAAGGGGGCAACTTTTTGATACCAGCGGGAACACAAGACAGCCTCATGGACTTCAAGGTTGATAAAATGCTTCAGACCTGACATAAGCTGAAGAGTCAGTCCATAAACATTTGGCAACATACTCTGAATTACCATGCCAACTCATCCAAGACAATGCTAACATGAACTAAATTTCAAGACAGCTGAAGTTGGAATGAATGATGAGAAGGATAAGAAGAAAAGATGTTGGTCCTGTCCCTCCTGCCCTCGTTCCACGCCACAGAACACATCCATACTGCTTGCAACAAACACAAAACAGCAGCTGAGAAATAGCTACTTTCGTGTAAACTGCTAGTACAAGGTACATTTCAGTTTTTCTTTATCAGAAATGTTGTTCATTTCCCTCTATTACTTTAGCTAGTTGCTAACTGTTATATATAAAACAAGGAAAAGGCAACCTAAGGATCCTTCTGCTCACAGATAACTTTCCCACAGGACCCATACCCTGGGGAAGCAGCAATCCTCCACTATCAAACTGGAAGCCTCCATCACCTGGCTAAACTCCTCACTTTCTAATATCACAAACTCCTTTTTGCAATAAAGAGATAACAAAACTTCAGGAAAAGCCTATTTTTATTTGTTTTTTTTTAAACAAATCTTTCTATGGATAATAGTTCAAGAAAAAGTTTCCATTCCAAATTAAAAAACATCATTCCTATTAAGTAATTCAGACAAGACACTGCCTCATAGAATGACACTTCTTATTTATTGCCATATGTGACATGAAATGGTCATTGCTACTGATGTTTTAGACTTTCAAACATTACCATTTCATTACAGATGGTGGGATGAACCATAACAATGGAAAACTACTTGTTTGCCTGTTAGATTTTAAAACTGTACATAAACTAAAAGTTATGGGAAGGTTCTATAATTAAGACTAGAAATCTGCTAATGACAGGATAACAAGAGTCAGCTCCCAGCTATTTCAGAATAATAATCTACTTAAGGAAGACACTACTTCAAGAAACTTTAAATGTGTTTCCCTGCTTTAAAGGTGTCAGGTCCCCATTCAATTTATGAAGTTCTACATGCCTTTGTTGCCAAAACTAGCACAAGCAAATTAAGTCTCAGAAAATTAGCCATCTAAGTGAGATTTTTCTTTGGAATTCATAATATTTTTTTAAAAAAAAGTAGTATTCTACTGATTTTTACCAACACACAAAAGAAACTGAAATGAAGAAAGAACATATATATATTGAAAAGACATCCTGAGCTGACAAAAATATTTCAATAGGATCATCAGTGTGAACATCCTAGTTTCATATTGAGATAGCTCTATTCACTGTATTGTTACAGTTTCCTGATCAAAAGAGATACTAAAAAAGTCTAAGTACTCATACATAGTGCATTAAACAAATATCCCAAGTTTTCTCAGGTATTATTACTGTAACTTGCTCACTTCACGGAAGATGTATTTACATAGTTATTTTGAGTAAATAGTGGTACAATACCTTAACCACATTTTTATTTCAAATTCAGATTTTAAGAGGGCAAGTTTTCTAAATTTTTGCTTCATGATTAACTGATCTCAAAGTGAAATCAAAGAATAATTTCCATTTTCAGACAGATGTGATCTACAGCTGCTTACCTGTGCTGGGCAAAAATTAAGATATTCCCTAACAATTTCTAGCAAGAAATCAGGGTTTAGTTTTTCAAAATATTCCACACCAAGAGGAAAGCCATGCAAAGATGAAAAATGAGTATCCAGAACATCATTCAATAAGGCAATAACTTCTTCTTGTTTCTTAAGTTTTTTCATAGCTAGGACTGCACGCAAGAAAGATAATTCCTACAGGGGGGAAAAAAAAAAATAGTAAAGCATGTTCCACATTCCAGATAAATTAATCTGTTACTTATACAATACTACATAATTATTGTTAGCCATTTCTTCTTTATATTTAGGGATATTATAAAATATTTAGTATGTTCACTGTAAATGACACTGATGATTACTATATCAATGCATTCCTTTAATTTCTGCAAGAAGCTTTAAATTTTTCTGAGCACAAAATCCTGAATATAATTAATATCCCTCCCTTCCTAACATTTTGAACTTATCTTCAGAGATAAAGCTGTGCAGGAAGGCAACGATGGTTTTGCTCTGCAAGCAAACAGCCTCATGCTGGAAAGTTAAGCAACACATTAACTTAGATTGCTAGGAAGAAAAACTGAAATTTAGATTCACTGGTACTCCATTAAGAATGCTCTGCTCAAGTGACTGAAATACAGAACATGAAGTCATGGTTCAACCCCAGCTAGCAACTAAGCACCACACAGCCATTCACTCACTCTCCCCCCCCGCCCCCCAGTGGGATAGGGGAGAGATGGGGCGGGGGGAGTAAAACCTGTGGGTTGAGATAAAGATAGTTTAATAGAAAAGCAGAGAAAGGAACAATAATAACAATGATAAAAGAATATACAAAACAAGTGATGCACAATGCAATTGCTGCTCACCGATGCCCAGCCCACTGCTGAGCAGCAACCGCTGCCCTCCGGCCAACTCCTCCAGTTTATATACTGAGCATGACGTTACATGGTATGGAATATCCCTTTGGCCAGTTTGGGTCAGCTGTCCTGGCTGTGTCCCCTCCCAGCTTCTTGTGCACCTGGCAGAGCACGGGAAGCTGAAAAGTCCTTGACTAGTCTAGGCACTACTTAGCAACAACTAAAACATCTCTGTGTTATCAACATTCTTCTCATCCTAAACCCAAAACTATGCCAGGAATTAACTCTATCCCAGCTGAAACCAGGACGCTAGTAGACCACAATTCAGATTTTGTAATCAAAGTATTTTTATGAAAGAAGATGTCTCCTACCCCAGATTTCCCAATGGATTGTTGAATTTCATTAAGAAACTCCAACTGCTGCTCTGCATCTTCTAACTGCCCTTGTATTAGCTGACAACGGATAATTCCTGTAACATATTTAAACATTTTATTGCAGATTTGTCTTCCTAGTCATGAACATGCTTTGTTTTCTAGAATTAACTTTTCTTCTCCTCAACCTCTTCATAAAGTGGTGATATGAGATGAAAGAATAGATCAAGAGTTATTATATTGCAAAGTTTAAAACACTAAAATTTCAACCGGTTCTAGACTAAAGTAGAAGCATCATAAATTTTGGCTTCTAAGTTCAGAACAAGTACAAGAAGCAAAACGAAATTAAAAAAAACAAATAAAAAACCAAAAACAAGCCAAACACACACACACACACACCCCACTCCTACCCTCTGAATTTTTTGTACTGTTTCATGTTTCAGATTAGAAAGCAATGGCACAGTCAAGGAGCAAAAATGCAGTGGAAAATCTGTGAAGCAAGCACGCCATATTTACTCTCCATTTTCTTGACAGCAATTGGACTTTATCAAAAATAATTTCTTTTTCAAATAACATAACATGTAGATCAAAAGTATCAGATGTTTTGACTTGATTATGTTTTTCAATCTAATTTAGACACATATATAGCAATAGACAGCTTGTTCTATCAACTGCCTTTCAGTTTTTAATTTTTGCAGTGCCTAAGAGTTCTCTAATTCTTAGGCAATACAGAAATAAAAAAAATATAAATAAAAAGGAAGACCAAAATACATAACCAGGGAGAAGAAACTGTTGCTACAAGGAAGACAGCATAACATCAATCAGGAAGTACTGCCCAATGCTCCTGTTCTAATAGTTCTAGATTTTCATAGTAGCAGTAGTAGGAAAACTTGATCAAAAAAGCATCATCTGTGTCTTAAGACCAGTAAAAACCACAAAGTGTAAGACCTTACCAGTTAGCGCAGAAACACTTGTTTCATCAAGTGTCATAGCAGTCTTGTACCATTTTAAAGCTTCTTTCACCTTTTCTTGTAAAATCATTTGGTAGCCAAGTTCAGTAGCAAATTCTGCATTGTCAGATGCCAAATCAGATGCTCTTTCCACTAAGGTTTGTGTATGTTGAAGGATGAGTTGGTTCCGGCCACACTAATGGTAAGAATAATATTTAAACTTCAAGTTTTTCTTATTTTTCAGATTCCCTTAGAAAAACACACTGAATATTGCTGTAGCAGTTGAGAAAACAACACCTCATATAAGACTAATATAATCTGCAGTAATTCTATAAAAATTGTGACATTAAATTGTGCTGGATTCAAACAGAAATATACAATACCATACAATAAGGAACAGTTGATAGTTGCTTCAAATGCTTCCTTAAAATGCTTCTGATAAATACAAAGATTAAAGAAACCTTCCATTTCAAGGCTATGTGATTAACCTTGTCAGTTTCCCACAGTAAGAACATGGTTGATGGACATTTGAGTGTATTTTCATTGGAAACAGGTTTCTCATTTAAAAGCAAGCAGTAAAAACATTTTTTTGGAATGAGATGGCTTAAGTATTGTAATTCATACTGAATGTAAAAATTTAAAAATCTAATTACCAAAGGCTACACAAGGTAATCTATTTCAACTGTCTGCAGTCTTCTGCTTTGTAGTAGATATTTAAAATCTGCCTACCAGAAAATAAAACAAACGCCAGGATACATAGATAGTTGTATGCTGCTTAAGAGAAAAAGCATACTTACTGTTCTACTGAAAGCTAAAGCCATTTTATAGAAGAGCTGCGAATTACGTGGTTCTAACCTGTCCAGTGCTTTAACTAGGTCTCCCAATCTTGCTGAAGCCTTGAAGAAAAAGAAATAACATAGTAAGTAATAGAAAGAATGAACAGATTAGGACAACAGAACAGTTTTCAATAAAAACTGGTCACATATTTTGCTATGCAATAATATCGTGAAATTTAAACTCAAATTTTCAGGGCTAGAAGTTAAGTTTTTATTTTGGAATTCCTACAAAAATACTTTGAAATAGTAAAGTGACAATACAATAGATCATGTATCCTCTATACGTGCTCTAAAAAAACTGAAAGACTTGAGCTGAGTCTGGTATCATGGATAGTATATAAAGTTCCATAAAGCAAGACAGTCTGAGGAATCCAATCTGTGAATCTTGTTTGGGCTTCAGCATGATACACACACACTTGAAACCAAAACTCTTCCAGATGCTCAGACTTTTAACACCAGAGCTTCTCAAACCACCTAAAGTACTTTAGACATTTCTGGGGTTACAATAATAAGGTACATGGGCTTTTTTAATATGATTTTAGATGTAGACACCTGAATCATGTTTAAATCTCATCAGATTTTTTTAAAGATTTTTCTAGACATAGGTCTTAGTCATATGTGACATTTTAACCCAGAATATTTTGTTTACACCCTACCATGTCCAGCTAGTTTCATTCCTGGATGGCTTTACTGAATTGGAGTCTGCAATTGTTATTGTTTCTCCATATTTCTTATGATTGTGCAAAAGTAAGACTTAAACTAGATTATAAATACACTAATGATTAGCGTTCTTTGCAATAACTAAAAATGTGTTAAACAACCTAAAATACCCTTTCCTCTAGAACTTGTAAAAACCTACAAAACACTGAAAATACTTAATTTTGCCAAATCTCCACTTAAATTATACCAGCATTTTTGCATAACAAGAAAAATATTTAATTATTTTTTGTAATAATTTAGATAATGTATTTTAAAATTTCCTGAAAAAAAGCACAAGCACCATATGTACAAACATGCATATATCCCTGTGCAGAATAGGATCTTGGGAGTAGAAGGGAAAGTTAAAGAGAATTCTTAGAGCTAAAAAAATCTCAGTAATTATCAAAAAAAGGTGAACAAAGCACAGGTTATACAACCTAACATCGTAGCCTGTTGTTAAGCGGCTATGACACCCTTTCAAAAATTTATCACTACAAGACCTCATTATTTCCCCTTATTTCAATTAATGAAATACTTAAAATTAATGGAAGGCTTACAATAACTTATTAATTTACCAAAAGAGCATTTAAACAGTAAAAGATTGCCTCGATGATTCAAATCAACATGATTCAATTAGCTGTCCACAGCAGACTTCTGTTTGGCTTAATTTTTTACCTCCATCTTTCCAGAGAGCAAGGAATCATGTTTCCCTTGGCATCCAGAAAACACCCCAACAATAAGCTAGCGAAGTCATTTGAGTCAGAATAGGTGAATATAGCTCTTCCTGCAGAGAAGTAGTGTTGCCCAGGACCAGACAAAGTATACGAGGAGAAGATAAAGAAAACAGGGACTAGATGCCACGTGCACTACAAAGACTGTGTTATGCTTAACAGTCTGTTAATAAAAAGACTCACCTCAGATATATTTCCTTCCCTGCACAGATAATGCAGGGCCTCCATTCTTATGGCTTCTAAATTGAGGGCATCTTTCTGCAACAATCTAAAGCCAAACAAAAGGTGAATATAAAGAAACCAAAACAAAACCTTTGCTAAGTCATCTGTTTTATCCTGGAAGGGGAATAAAATAACTTGTATTGCACAGCCACTTTAAGTCATAGCTGTCAATCAAAAGCACAGCTTTGTTACCTCATGCCTATCTCAAAAAAGGTCCTCTTGCATCCAAAATAGATTCATGTATTGATGTAGTATCCTCACAGAAATGCAAGGCTGGGTTCTAATAAAACTTAAATTAATTTTTAAAAAAAAACTGATTTAACTAATTCAAGTTCATTAAAAATTAATGGAAACCTATCTATTTTTGTTTCAAAGTGTTCTTACATTGTAAACATGGCAAGAACACAATTAGTGGTGTGCTACTTCATACTTACCTGTGTGCTGTTTCAACTGCCTGCTCCCAGTCTTGCAAGGCTAGTTGTAGCTTCATTTTCTTTATGAATGCAGGAATGAAGTTTGGAAAGTTTGCAATTATCTGGTTTACAGTTTCCAGAGCTCCTGAATAATTCTGTCGGACCTCAAAATACTGTGCCTAATGGAAGGAAGAGAAGTCACATCAAAAGCCTGTACACTCACATCAGTGAGAAGATTGAGAAGTTCTTTCATACAGAAACCAGGACAAGAAAAGTCTTTCTTTAAGTAATATTCTTATTTCAGCATCAACCACAACTAGAGATACTGCAACAATCAAAGAGCATAAGATGATGTGTAAAACCTGGCGTGCGGTAAGCACTCTATAACAAAGGTTAACTGCAGCATTTACAAGGTACTAGTCAGTTACAAGCAAGAAAAAGACAGAAAGAGATGTAGCTGAAGAGTCAAATTATCTTATTAGGTTTCAAATGCATAAGGCATCTCACAATTTTAGGGTATTTGAACACAACCCATAGATTAAACATTTTTTGAAGACCTGAGGTATGTACCACCTAAAAAACGAGGTGACTGTTGTTGCCAGAATTAACAATTTTTTAATTGTAAAGCAATTTACAGGGTACTCCAAATACAGAACTACTTCAGAAGTGTCAAGTTTTAAGTGAATTTGAGCAGAAATCAATTTAGGGCTTAAATCCTCTATTTTGCTTTGAAGCTTAAAATTTACTTACCATACTCCTGGTGTCTGTGTGTGTGCCATTTTATTTCACATTTTTGAGATAGAAACTATTGTGTTTGCACCATTTCTGAGAGTTAATTTCTTCAGCCATAGCAAGATAGCTGTATGTCTAAAATCTAATTGCAGTAACTAAATTTGAGATATACTTGATATAATTGAACTCAACAGTCTGCTTACAGCCAAGCACACATGCCTAAACAAATACCATTGTGAACTTTAGTCTTCTTATTTTCACTAAACATTTTTTTCTGCATTTAGCTTTAGAACATTAAACAAACAAGGTCTGTGATACAAACAAGTAGAACACCCTACAACAGAAAAACATGTAAAGAAAACAATCCATGCCACTCCCTTAATGAAATACAATCAATATGAACACTTGAAATAGACTAACGATGGTTATAAAAAGTGTGTTAAACACTGTAGTGTGATCATCTATCAATATTGTTAACTACTATGTTTTTTGCCATGGCACACAGCAATTCTGTAGACAACTCTTCTCAGCATCTCTCTAATCACTCTACAAGACTAAAACGACATTTAGAAAGCATTAAAATTATGAAGTAAACTTACTTTACCAAGCAGCGCAAAAACATCATTGCCTTCCTGCAGTGCTTCATCAAAGTATTTCACAGCTTTTTTAATGTGAGTTTCTTTCCCACAGGTGAGATCAAGCCATGCTTTCAAAATCAAGCCCTGCAAAAAAAAAAGAGAAAAAAAAAAATTTGAATTCTTCACTAACTAGGTACTAAAGAAGTATATTAGATACAGTAATAAATAGAAATAACCTAAAAATAAAATAGGACTTAAAATGAAAGTATCTATTTTTATATATTTGAAATTATAACCAGTCCACAGCATATCCTAAAATATTAGTAATTCATTCCAGTATTAAATTAATCAAACAGTACATTTACTTAGAGAATTAAAAAAACCTAACGGCACTGAACTAGCATAGCATGCTAAGCAGGCAGAACAAAACCTCACAGAAGTGATCACATAAGACTGCAAGAATATTTTCTGCAAACATTTCTGCAGAATATTTCCTTAAGATTTTGTTTATATCAGACACTTAGAAACTTATGGGGTGCTGAAAATGGAGAGAAACTTGGTCTTTTTCTACTAGTGTCTGATTAGAAGGAAAAACCTGTGTGTTAAGGGCAAAGATCTGACATTTCCCAAATCCCCTACAGTATTACAAAAAAAAAAAAAAAAAAAGTATGTTACTTAAGATTCATTAATTAAAAGTAGTAATTCATTCATGAAAAGACATATTTCACCTTTTAAAAATTGTATTTTTCTTATGTGTTCCAGACATTTATAGCTTAAGCAAATCAAATCTATTTTGAAGTGCTGGATTATTTAACCAAATTATAATTGCCATCAAAACAAAAATTTAAGACTATAAAATATCACTAGCTCTTTTGTAACATAAAATCAAAGAAGTGAGTCATATATTTAAAACTCAAAGGTTAGTAGAAGAGCCATACTTTGTAAGCGCTAACAATCAGGGTCATGCTTTTGTTATGCAACAGAAACTGGGTGAAATTCATATACTCAAGTATTTTAAAAAAATGAGAGGTATTTTACTTCTGTATAAGGAATACATAAAGTATCTTACAAAAATTAACTGTATATACTACACAAATCATATTTCACTAAGTTCAACCACCTCCCAATAAATCTGAAGTAGACATAACTTTGTATTATCAAACTGGGAAAAGGGATAAGTATAAGTAAGCTTAGGAAAAAAGAAAACGATTTGTTTTCTAAATATTTCAATGGTAATGTATTTTTTTATGTTCATGTCCCTCTGTAAAAAAACAAACAAAAAAAAAACCCCCACTAAACAACTGATTATTTCAAATCCATTAAATTCTTTAGCTGTAACTATTTCCTGTAACATCCCCATATAGTGTATCTTTAAAAAAAAGAAAAAACCAAAACCAAACAAACTGATGCAACTACTATGGTTTCAATAAGCTAAGTCATAAATACTGCTATTTTACTGAAGTGGCATATCCTTAGTCTTTTTAGAAATTAACGTATGAATTCTTTGTGATGTCCTTAATTATTTCTTCATTAGTAAAAATTAGCCAGTAATTATTAAATAAAATTTATAGTTATTTTTAATCAGTGACAATTGAAATCTAAGCCATTAATTAAATGAATAACATAATTTCAGAAATAAACATTTATAATAGTTGCAGATTTCTGTATATAAATGCAGAAGACATCAATACTTACACACATTTTAAGATAAATTACCTTCAGTAAAACCCTAGGCAAATTTTGCCTTTAACAACTGCTGAAAATTTAAATCCCCTACCCTCCAGGTATTTTTGAATCTTCAGATTCAAAACTGATGTCTCCCTCTAGCGAGACTATCACGCTTAGTTTTTTTGCTAGGAATTATGATGCTCAGTGTCAAGTAGCAAAACTGACATAACTATGTATTATTTCCACTGGTCAATGCAGATCTCTCATGAACTAATACTTTGCAGACAAAAAAGTCATTATGTAATTCTATTCGGCCCTGTCAAATTTATGACATTAGGAAATGAAGAATTAGAACACAAAAGAGTTAATTAAAGAAAATGTCCAAATAGCATTGGTGCAGCAAGTCTAGCTTCACAGTATAGGTCGTCCTATTACTATTTTACATAGGAAAAAAAAGTTACCTCTTTACCACCACCAGAAACTTTGATCATTCTATCAACATATTCACGGGCTTTGTCCTCACGACCAAGATGCCACAAAAATAAGCCAGCGAAGTACAGAGCCTGCTGTCCTGCTGTTTTACGTTGCTCCTTCATTTTTGCATCCAACTCTAGAATAGCCTCTCGATCTGAAAAGATTTTGTCCAGAGCTTTTGTTGATAGAATCTCAAAATATTAGGAAGAGCAGCCCATAAGCCAAGAGCTTCCAAAGCAAACACTGTTTTCTGTATTATATGTACTGATAAACACATAGGCAATCCCTCCCAATTAAAAATATTAATCAGGTACAGATGTAAAAGGCAGAAGAGTGTTCCCATCAACATAGCCATCTGGGCAAGAACCCCGCTATTTGTAGCTATCCCCTTAGATTTGTAGCTAAGACTCCTGTCAGATAAATGGAAACTGGACCATAATGCTTTTATACCAGTGTTTGCCAAATAAGTAAACAGTTAACTCCAGAGCAGCCCAAAAATGCTGAACATAAAATGATTTCAATCCAGAATCCCTGGAAAATATGTGATGTGTTTCTTAACACTAAAGCTCAGTTTCTTACATCCTCATTGTTATTTGTCAGTTGCTCTCATCAGGTTAATCCCACATAGAAATTTCATTTGGCATGTAGGACTTACTGACAAATATTTTTTTACCCACATTCATTTCTGGTCCTTTTTAGGAGCCATTAAAATCAGATGTCTGACTCTTACTGCCACGCCCTTCTTAGAGTCTTGAAATGCAACGTAATTTTGCTTCCCTACAGTATTAATCCTCAGGGACTCAAGTAAGAGTGATGTCATTAGTCAGAGCTGTTTCACATCATACTGCTTAACAAAGCTGGCAGTGACAGTTATAAATCTGCAGTCAGGAATATACCTGGACAATATTTTAATAACAACTCAGTTTACCTGATAAATAAACTGTTTTTGAGAATATAATTCTTACCAAAATAACCCCAATTTTTAGATTGGAGAAAGGAACACCAACATTCACAAAATTCTTCTCTCCATTTGTAAGGTCAGAGTAATTTGAAAGATAAAAATGACGTGGCTTTAATGACTTCTTAAATTGCAGTTCTGCTGAAAAGAACTGGTATCAGGCAAGAAATGTGATTCAGATTTTTTTTTTCCCCCCCCATAAAAGATATTTCATCATTCTAGGTAAGTCAGTTTGGGGTTTTTTTCATGTTTTATTTTAATATCCAGTCTTACTGTTCACAGTTTTGTGTTTTGGTATTTTTGTTTACAATCTTGATTAGCATCACTCAGTTCAGTACTAGGTATTTTATCAAATGCAAAGCTGGAGTATACATTTTTAAATTAGGCAGAATTAGTCTGCAACTCTCAGATCTTAACACACAGCTGTTTTAAAACACAAAGCAGTACCGTCTTAATGAGCATACCTGGATTAGGGCTCTTTTTATGGGCATAAATCAGAGCCATCATTGTACAAAGTGACACCTCCTGTTTGTTTTTAATAGACTCCAACTGTCGAATACCCTCTTGGATGTCACCTAGTGAAAACAAGTGCAGAATAGGCTATAACATTTTTCAAGACAGAGAATATCAGCATCAAAACTTCAGTCTGAGTTAAATTTTTCCCCTGAATTTTTTCTTCTGTGTTTTTGATAACACTTGCTTCATAACTTCCTTCATTATTCAGACATGCATTTTCACTTGTTTGTGCAAGTCTTTCAAACAGACGTGAGAAAGAAAAAAGCATCTCAATGCAGAGAACTTGAAAGGAGTTATGTGCTAGTTCTGCCAACTGCCATGAAGATGCAAATCATCTTTATTATTTGTTTTATACAGGGCATTGAGCAGCTCTTGTTGCTCCTGTTTCTTTATATAGTCAGGATTTTTGCCTTGTTTGTGTGAATCTTTTGAACATCAATAGAAGAGACAACATCTTGAAAAATAGGAACGCATGATAGTAAAACAAAAAAAGTCAGGGAGTTTGGGAACAGATACACCACCTCAAAACCTTTTGAATCCTTCCTGGCCCCCTGCCACAGCCATCCCCCACTTTGGGTTACTTGTTAGTATTCTGTGACATTCTTGATCTAGCTAAATAAACTTCTCAAAATGGTTTAATGTACACAGAGATCCTCCCAATAGGTATTAGCTGTCAGCTCCTCTGAGGCAGATGGGTACAATAAGGTTAGATACAGTTGCATTAAAAGGAAGATGTATTAGCTAGAACAAGCATATTTATCTTTGTGATACAATGCAGTGGGCATTTGGGCAGGGCTCAAATTCCCTCCAAGGAACCCATTTACCTGACCCACATTCATGTAACCATTACCAAAAAAAAAAAAAAAAAAAAAAAGAGGAAAAAAATAGATACTGATTATTTCTTACTTCAGCACTATGTGGTCTATAAGTTTCATTCAAACCGGGGGAGGGCAGTGACAGACAATGAAACGCTGATAATCTTCTCAACATGAGAAACATTCCATTCAGATTCTGTAACATTGCTTTCTTTCTATGTAGGAGACTACAGGCTGAATTTCGTGAGGCAAGGAAGACCAGCGTTTCGGGAGGGCGGCGGAGGGACGGGACACAAGCACCAGCTCCCCAGCCCCGCGTTACCTGCTCTCAGGGCGCCGTAGGCCCGGTAGAAAAGGAACACCGGATCGCTGCCCAGGCGCCCCAGCGCCTCATCCGCCGCAGCCCGGACGTGGTGG
>NW_009260022.1:1921950-1968868 GCF_000687185.1 Egretta garzetta
GAACACGCCTCGGCGGGCGGTGCTGGTTGCGGGTGTGCGGCGCCCCCTGTCGGCGGGGCCGGGCGGTCTCGCCGTTCCTCCCTCAGGAGCGCTTACAGCCGTTAGCCTGTCGGTCACTGCCTGAATCCTGAATGGAAAGCTTTGAGAATTTGTTTATTTTCTTGCTTTTTTTTGGCTGGAGAAACGACTGTGTGGCCCACACTCCATATGTTTCATACTGTATCTCAATACCGAGCTCTTCAGGTTATGTGAAGTTTCTCTGTAGAAATGAAATGGCAATGGCGCAAAATCAAATACAGAAAGTTCTCTCTCTCTCTCTTTTTTTCTTTTCTTCTCCCAGTTGCTTTCCTCCTAGGGAATTACAGCGTTGCAAAGAGTAGTAAAAGCCAGGTTTTCCCCTGCAGGTGAAAGCATCCTCAGTCATCGTTTCTAGACACCAGAAACAAACAGCTGCCTCTAGAACCGTCGGGCTGTCCGTCCAACAGGAAAACCGTCAATAATGCCATTTTGTACAAGGAGGCGACCCCGTCTTGCACTGAAGTAGTAGGCGAAGCCAATTCTTCTAGTGGCGAGCACTCGGGGTAAGCTTTCCTAACAAACTCCCCACGCGTGGCACTACGCCACTGCACGCCTCGTGCCCAGCCTCAGCAAGGTGCCAAAGAAGTGGCAGGTAAACATATTTGGTTTTCCTTGTTGGCTGAGATGATCCGCAAAATTTCCTGTTATGTTTTAAGTGATGCGCTACTTGTTCTGAAGTAACATTTCGTCTTCTGTAACACTGGAATCCTAAATTAGATATGAGAAACAAGTATTTTTGCATGGCCATGACCTGGGATCTGCAGTGACAGTGGCATAGTTCTCATTTATCTTAAAACTATTTCCTTGAGAAAAGCAAAGTTTAAAAAGCTGTGTATAGAATATTAAGAAATATTGTTCAATATACTACCTTATTTTTCAAGTAGTCTATTATTCCTGTCAGTTTGTGGATAATATACATACTTTTTAAGGTAATATTTTGAGACATACTTTGCCTACATATTAATCTGAAAATACTTGTCTTTTCACTTTGATACTTACACTTTTCTATGAAAGATTTAGACTTTTTTTTTTTTTTTTCATAATGCATTTCAGAACAATTTGAAGGAGAAGCATTTTCCTTCCTCAAAAGATTTGCAATGACTTTCAGGGAAGAAAATGAAATTTTATTTCTGCACTAGCAACTGAGCAAGCATATGGAATACAATTACTCATGAACTGGTTTTGTACTAAGCTCAATATTTGTACTAAGCTCAATAAGTGTTTTCACTGTAAGTTGTAGGGGAATGCAATATAAAATTATGTAAGCATATAAAATGAACACTTTCAGAAATTCACTGAAGCAATTGATAAAGAATAACTGACAGGCCCGCTTCCCAGCTTCATTTGCATTTTCCGTGTCAGTATCCACAAACGATAGCTTTTAGGAATGTGGTGCTTCCAGAGACATTCTTAAAAATCCCTGGGGAAAAGACCAATGGTTATTCACTCCGATGCCGATTCACCTTTTTCAGAAATGCACTTGAATATGAGATGTTCTATAGCCTATTTGTGAACAGTAACTAGCAAGAATAAACTGGTTCTCATAATCCAAGTTGGGGAATGTCATGTATCTAGTACTATTTTCAGTCCTAGCTTTCTCTTTGTAAACTCATGAACGCTCAGCTCTCATTCCTGAGCCTCCTGGGACACACTCAGGACAGCTCTGGTATGTGATGGTTGAGTACCCCACCGCATGGAGCTGCTGCATGAACTCATGAAGTTACTCAGGGCTGTACTATTAATACGTGCAGACTCATCCTGCTCAGAGTATAACATGCATTGAATTAGAAATTCCTAGTCCGTGACTAGCAAGCAAGTCCCGAGGGTTTGCTTACGTGGAAGAACAATACAGCTGGCTGTAAAGGTTTCCAGTATCCTCTCTTTCTGTGGTTTTAGAAGCATACCTTTTTTATATTAATGTCAGACAATAAAGACAAAAGGAACATACAATAAAAAAATGTAATCTTTATTATTTTGGCGCTTTAATAATGTTCTTTAGCATCAGTTAGGGTAAGAGTAGCATTTTCCTGCATGCAGTTCACGAATACAGTATTAGTCAATAACTTTAATAAAAGTAATCTATATTTAATTTTCCTGTGTAAGAAACATAAAATGTCCTGATGTGTTGGATTATACAATTTTGCTACTTTCTCTTTGTGAAAAAATATCTGGACCCAAGATAACATTTAGAACTGCTCTAGTGCAGTATGAATCAAAAAAAGTATCTGTGAGTAAATGAGAAAAGATTAAGGATTCTGTGAAAGAAAGGTTGTAGATGAAAACTTATGATGCAGGCACTGCTTAGACATTCAATTTGAACTTTACACCATTTCTCAACTGCAAAAACCCCTTAGATTTTTAGAAGCAAATTATGAACTTATTTCGCAGAAAGTATTGACATGTTTGCAAAAATTGTAAACAATAAGAACCTACAGCTATCCATTCTTTCAGTCATATCTTTTCTCTGGAGTTCTTCTGTGAAAAAGAGCTATGGACAGAAAGTAACGAAAATGGTGTGACATCAACCTGAAGATAAAATTCAGTTCTTGTTTTATGTACATAATGCTGAAAAAGAAAATAAAATGATTTTTACAGTATTTATATTTGCTTATAAAATTCTAACATTATTTTCAACAGGTTTAGTAGTTTTCAACATGTCTGTACAGTTTCGATATACACTATATGCTTTTCACTGAAAATTCAAAAACGTAAAGCAAATAAGCTCCTAAATAGCTGCAAAATATTGCTTAATGGTATGGAGGAATGAGGTCTCATTGAGTAGTTTATTTCATTTAGCTCTGATGTATGGCTTCCCATATTTAAGAATCCCAGACAGTCAAAGGAACAGCAGCACAGGCAATATAAACATGCATCGATAGCATCCATACTATCTATAATGGTAGATAATACGTAATTTTACCTGTTGAACGCTTGCACACTACACTTATTGTGGTACATATTTGATGCAATAAATGTGCTTAGGTCATTATCTGTTTGCTCAAACATGCACCACAGGTTAAAAATTACTATTTACATCGCAGAGGGCTTTTCATTAACATGTACAACAACGTCAACCTTACCGAGAGCTGAAGATGGCTAAACAATACTGCAGGATAAAGCAGAACAACTTTATAAAGGGCTGTTTTTGATCAATTTGGAGGGCTGAGGCAGATTCGTTTAGTAGTTCTATGCAGAAAGACATTTGACAAAGACAAAATCTGTGACTCCAGACCTAGAAAGAAGTTTGCACTTTTTGAAACGTAATGGTGTGTGCAAAAAATAATCTGTCTCTACTGTTCTTGTGAGTTATAGGGGACTTTACAGGCATACCAAGACTTGTTTGGATGTGATACAACATGGCTACATTAATTAAGCACCTCAAAATCTGATATTCCTTTCCAGAAACACTGCGCTAAAAAAATCTGTTGTTCTTTGTGACTTAATGTTATTTTCATGCATGATCTATAAGTGCAGCATGCCTTCATGCAAATCGTTTCTGTGTGTATATTAGTTGTATAATAGAACACCTGGCCCTTGTACCTGTAAAGGTGTACTTCATCCCCTTCCCCAACAGAAGCCCCATTTACAAAAATAGTCACATATAATAAACAACATATGAATAAAAATAAGATGAATCCACCAACACAGATTTTGTAAAAATACGACGTATGTGGCAGTTGAAATGCAAACAGTGGATACAGTTACCGTATTGTTTTATGCTAAACACACAAATACTTGGTTTGCACCCCTTTAACTGGTCCCTACAGTCTGAGTAGCCATTTTTTCTCTCCTCTTCAGCAGTGTCAGCTGGTAGTGAGAACAGTAACCTCCTGTCAAGGTTGTTTTCCCATATCACAGTCACAGTCACTGTCTTTTAATAGGCACTGACCTTTAATGTACAGTATATTTGTAAAAATTGTCAGTTTGGCATAGACCTCCAGCAGGAGTCCTGTTGACACAAACACATGATTCTTACAGACTATGAACTGTTTTGCACATAGATGATTTTACTTGCTATTTGTTTTTATTTTTGAACATCTTTATCTTCCTTTTCATGCTTTTCTTTGACTGGCCTTGTTACACGATCATAAGAAGGTGGACAAACTGCTGTTGATGCGGTTATATCAGTTTTCTCTGTAAATGAGTTTTCATTTAACTTGTCAATAAGGATTTCATCTTTCATTCCCTGACCAGCCCCTCCTTCGGTTTTGTTTTTGTTATAGATAAAAGAAGCTTGTTTTACTGTTCGTTTTAAAAGGTGACGTCTATAAGCCCGTTGGATAATGACAGCAGATACTTCCTCCTGTTTTCGTTTTAATGTGGTTGTAATTGGTTCATAGGAAGCTTTTGAAGGATTGGATGCCATAAACCGATCTTCCATCTGTATTCGGAGGGCATCCATCTCCCCACTTTCCCCCAAAACACGCTTTGTGAAAGCAAACAAGATGTCAAGGCAGTGAATTCTGTCACCGCTTACCATGGGCAGATCCATTGCAATAAGCTGGACTTTGTTTGGCTTGGGTAGATGAAGAGGAGGATCAAGTGCTGCTGCAAAATCAGACAATTTCTCAAATTCCATGAATTGTGTTGCATCAGGATCAAACTTCTCCCAGACTTCATAGAACATCTCAAAGTCATCCTCACTCAAGGGTTCAGCACTTTCTTCAGTAGCAACACCAAAGTTCTCCAGAATCACAGCTATGTACATGTTCACCACTACCAGAAAGGATATGATAATGTAGCTGACAAAGAAGAAAATCCCAACAGAAGGGTTGCCCCAGTCGCCCTTCACAGAGCTCCCCGGGTGATCTTTATGGGGGTCACAGTCTGGCTCCCCACTGTTAAGAATCGGGGCTAGCAAACCATCCCAGCCAGCAGAGGTGGTAATTTGAAATAGGCAGATCATGCTGTTGCCAAACGTTTCAAAGTTGAACATGTCATCTATACCGGCTTCCCTCTTAACGTAGGCAAAGCTGGACATGCCAAATATTGCATAGATAAACATGACGAGGAACAGCAGCAGACCAATGTTGAACAAAGCAGGAAGAGACATCATCAAAGCAAAAAGCAGAGTGCGGATTCCCTTAGCGCCTTTAATGAGACGCAGGATTCGACCGATTCTGGCAAGTCGGATGACTCTGAATAGTGTGGGGGATACAAAATACTTTTCAATCATCTCGGCTAAAAACATACCTAAAACAGGAAAAAAAAATAAAAGCAAGGTACATTACCACTTGAATCTTTGTATCATAGTAGAAATATACAAAAGTTAGTGGTTCTATGTAGCAATCAAAGATACTCCAGATTCCACTTGCATAATTTCTGTTATACCACTTAATATTTGCAGGTGCAATATATGTTGAATTGTTATAACAGTTTTGATGGTTGAATTAGGTAGATTATGATATAAAATGAAAAGCTGCATGACTTAATTGTAAACCTTGCACTGGCAAAAGCCAACCATAGAGCTCTATTCAAGTAAAAGTTCACCTTATAATCATTTTACCTTCTTTTTAGTTTAATAAACAAGACTTACCTACTATTGAGAGAATGACAACTACAAAATCAAAAATGTTCCAGCCTATAGTGAAATAGTAATGGCGAAGTGAAATTAATTTCAGGACACATTCTCCAGTGAAAAGGACAATGAACACCAGGTTTATCCAGTATAAAATATTTTCCATTTCTTTACTCTGGTCATCAGTTTCTACCATCATGGTAACCATGTTAAGACAAATAAGAATCATGATGCTGATGTCAAATACTTGCTGTGTCACAAAATCAAAGACCATGCCTTGGAATTTGTTCTGAGGAGAAAAGAAAAAAAGAAACAGCCAATATAAACTGTAATTGTTTTTCTTTTCCTGTTAGAAGAAAGTCAAAAAATACATGCAGTAAGGCCTATGAGACTTTAACAGAAATGTAACTAGTGATCTCAAGCAGAGTAGTCAAATTAAAGTGGCTACAACAGCTGAGTTCAGCCTCCTTTGTTTGTATATTCATACATAAAATGGTTGCAAGGGAAAAATATTTTTTTTACTGTGTTTTCATTTTCCATTTTGTCTGACTGATACACTAGGTAATGATAATTTTCACATGGGCATATTTCTGCTCTCTCTATATCAATAAAAACTGAGCTGTTTGTAAATAGCTATTGGTCTGATGTATATAAATAATTTTACCCCTGGTCTTGGTATAGGTTTTTGTGGTTTTTTGGATCCCAGCTTTTTCATTGCATTGTAGTATTTCTTCTGCTCTTCTGTCATAAATATGTCTTGACCTCCAAAGTAAAAGCATGAAATCAAAACTGGTTATAATCACATTTATATACAGTGTTGAAATAAACTCTTAAAGAGAAATGTGATTTATTTATTTATGCCATGAAAATCAAGAAGACTGAATTTGGAAAAATCTCTTCGCTATCAAACGTAGCTGTCTGCAATCTTAGCATTTAGTCCAGAAGTTGTCTGGACATCCACAAAAAACCAGTAATGCAGCATTTTTCTATGGTTATTTTCCTTGAACTCCAAGAAATCCTTTTCAGTACCTCTTTCCTTTTATACAAAGACATACAATAAACAGCATCTGAGATAGGCTCAAATAGTCTGGGCTGCTCAGCACTGTCACTTTGGAACTGTGATTTTAGTGAAACAAAGGAAGCAGACAAAGTCAGGTTTTCAGTACATGAATGTGTTAGTGCTTTAGGTGTCACAACATTAGCATTGGGACTCAAAGTCTTCAAGGTTTTTGAGAAGATGGATTATCAGGCTTTCGAGAAACTGAGCTGAAGATTGAAGCACTCTTGATACTGTTAACAGTGAAATGCTCTCTTTTAAGTCTTTTATCTTGATTAGCTTCCATTTTCAATGAAGTTCTGATTAGCAAAAGCCAGAACTGGCCTTTGGAGTCTGACAGTGAAGGTACAGAGCGAATTATGGGTCTTCAATGGCAACTTAACCAAAATCCACTGCCTATAGTAACTTGTAGAGACAGCTTGAACGAAAACCCATCGGACTCCACATACTCTTTGAAGTAAATTTTTCCTGGATAAAAGATACTTGCAGATATCTAATTCCAAGAACATCTATAAACACATAGAACTGGATACAGCCCTTTTGTGGATGAGTATTTGGGAAGCTTGAAGACATGGGAATGCATGCACCACACACTGGACAGGCTCCCTAACCATATACCTCTGGGCCTCTAGCATGTACAGCTTCCAAAAATCTTACTCAGCACCTCTCATTAGTAACATAAACCCAAAGAAAGTTTTGAAGTCCAGTAAGGTAAAATTAAACTAGTAAATCATAGCTGCTTTTGTCCTTTAGCTTTCATTACCTAATCTATTAATAGAAAATAATTTTAAAGATGAGCATCTGATATTCAGACCGTCTATACCAGATTATCTATGTCTGCACTATGAAACAATAACAAAAGGCCCTGAGATAGTTCCAAACCACTCCTGTTCTATATAGTTTCAGGTCATTCAGTACCACAAACTAGAACTTGAATGCTTGGGATCATTAAAGCAGCATCTGTAGTAGTGTGATGAAATAATGCTTTGCTTTTCATAACCAGGTAACTATTTTTTTGTGTGCTGATAGAATCACTACAATCAAGAAGAAAAAAATTGAAATTATGAGTGCTTTAATGTAGAGGCATAATTCAGGGGTTTGAGCAGGTAAGGAGATTTCATGAAGTTTAGGCACGGAAAATCAAATTACTTGAGGAAGACTAAATTGGACATTGAATGAAAACAGAAGGGTCCAGGCCATTCAGTACAATGTAAAATCTTATGATGTTAATGCATACTGTGTCTTGGTAAGATTTTATATCCTAATATAATTCAGTTTTTTCAATTTTGAACAGACCTTGAGTGTACATTGCATATGTCATGCACCTGCAAAAATGGAGTATTTTAGAATATATTTAGAAGAGAAATGAAACAATACTTATCTTCTTTTTTTGCTGATTGAAGTTATCAATAATGACACCAATGAACAGGTTCAGGGTAAAAAAAGACCCAAAAATTATAAAGATGACAAAATACAAATACATGTACAGGTTGTCTTCATACTTGGGTTGCTGTAATACCTAAGAAAAAAATGTGAAATATCATTCCTAAGATTTCATGTGAAATTTTCAGCTGAACAAGCAGCAACCTTGGGCAAAATGTCCTTAATATTTTGTGTTTGGACAATACTCCTGTCACTTATATCAATGTATTTTTTCTGTTCCTTCTATTACTGACAGCATCTGGCAGTTTGCATTCAGTTTTCCACAATCTGTTACAGCAGAATCCTATATTAGTTAATTTAGTTTTGTTCTATTGTATGGATATTAATTGCTTTTGCAAGATCTATAAATATACACCTGTTGATAGGCAGACCTCAAGAAAAAAAGAGAATTTAAAATATTTGCAGTACTTACATCTCTTGAGTCAATAGCTGCGTACATAATATCCATCCAGCCTTTAAATGTAGCCTGTAAACAGTACACACCTGTTTAAGCATAGAGCTTGAAGGCAATTCATATAATTATTTCCAGCAACTGAATACAGCACCAGGAATAATTAGCGTAACACGAGATTTCTAGATAATTTTGTCTCTTGGCTCTCTTCACAGCTGCTCATCAGACACACTGTGGTGTATCCCCCTATCTTGTTTCTATATGAACATTTGAAGCAGTAGGCATAATTAACTTATTTCTAATTAATTATCACAAGTGATAGAATGCAGTATCATTTTAGTGTACTAAATGCTCATCAAATCATGTCAACTGCAAAGGCTATGTATAGCTGAGAAGTAGCCTTTATGTGACTGAGTTGCCACCAATGAAGACTGATGCGTGTCCCTCCCTCTCTAATCAGTCAGAAAGGTGGCAAACAAAGGGAACCAAAAATGTGATCAGCTCAGAAAAGGTATTTTCCTATCAATCAGAATTTTTATTTTTCTCTACTTTGAAAGACTTTACCTGATTTGGTAATTTTATTTTCATTTTAAAGATACTGTATTGTGTTTTACAGAGGCTAGATCCCTCAGATATGTTCTGAGATAAACTGGTAAGAAGAGGATGTGTTTTATGTGCCTCGAAGATTTAATATGCCTCATAGATGACAACATTTAGTGAACTTTTGTAGATATTTCCTCTGCCCAAAATCTGTACATTTTTATATTTGACGATGAGGTGTAGATTGCTTAATGTGAGTGCTCAAAACAGAAAGTAATTTCCTCTGTTGTAGCAATTAGTTCTCTTTTGACTAGACAACATCTCCAAGTAGAAATCACTCAGGTTTTAATCCAGTTGTGCCCAGAATAAAAGAAAGTGAGATAGTTCTCTGTCATTTAATCCCTATTATAATTTTGCTAAACAAGGCTGCAGATCACTGGTTCCTTCACATTCCTTGGCACAGAAACCAGTCACAGAAACAAGTCGTGAATGGAACACCCTTCATCCATGGTTATTGCTGTATCTCCATCATCCTGAGGCTTCATTTCTAGTGGAGGTTTCAAAAAGGCTTTGCTTATGCAGCATATAAAGCAGCTGGCATCATCCTGAAGTGAACTTAAAATGAGAAGGAATTATTTACTTCAAGGAAAAGAGGTCCATTACGTTTTTGAAACGGTGGGATACTAAAAAAAAAAGCCATGATTATCCTGAGATGCAAATCCAGTATGCAACAACTTTCACATCTTGGGGCCAACACAGAAAATATGAAGTTCAGGTAATTTACAGTACGATGGTGAAATCAAAGTGTAGTACCAGAGGACTGATAAATCAACAATAGATCTGGAACAAGTAGAAGTCTCAGCTGTAGAATTTAAAATCCTTGTGGATTATTTGGACTGACAGGGATTAGGACAGGTAAAATCAGCTTTATTTATGTAATTCCTAGTATATGTTTAATTTGTTCTCAAATACTTTTACTGATGGACACTCCACAACCTCATAACAAATATTTATTCTAGCACTTGTCTTTATTGCTTCCTAATACCTATATCCTTCTGTTGCCATTTAAGACTGTCACTTGTCATAACTATTACATATCTGGAGAACAGAGTACTAATTATCCTTTGTGCAGCTGATTTACAAGCTGATTGTTGCTGCCTTTCTTCTTTAGGCTGTGATCACTGTTCCTTCAGGCTTTCCATGTAGATCTTGTTTTCCAAAACTCTGATCATTCTCATTATTTTCCTCTGAGCAATCTTCCACTTGTTCATCTCTTGAAGTGGTAACCAAAACTGGACTCGGCATTTCAGCTGAGGTCTTACAAGGTCTAAATAGGGCAGGATGATTACTTCATGTCTTACAGGAGCTCCTTTTGTTTCTACGGTGGTATATCATTTGCATTTTTTGGAATGCCATAACTTAGGTTGAAATCAGCATTTCAATCTGAAACTCTAAATGCAAATAATGGGCATACTTTTACATCAGAAAGGTGATGCAAATTATGGAGTGGCTCTTCTGCAAAGTGTGTGCTGTTGCCTCAGATTCAGACACATGATGATCCTTGCATATCATCCTCCAGGCAAAGTGGAATGATTGTTTTATGTAGATTTACTGGTGTAGCCTAGGCTAACTACAGTGAATGGGAAAAAATAGACTAATTTTAAAATATTAAGCTCCACTATCACCAGCAAAGTACTCCATTATAAACAGACAGTACCTACAGCTAGCACAAGCAAACAGATCTGAAGAACATAGTTGTTGTACGCTTATTATTATTAAAAAGGCAACTTGAAAAGAGTGTGAGGGTGGAAAAATAGAAATACAAGATACTACTATCTTGCAGTTCAAAATATCTAAAGTAAAATGCGTATTTTCCGCAATGAGTTTCATAAAACCATAAGTTATTACCATTATTGAAGAAATTAAGAAAAATTCAATCCCAAACCCTAAATAAAATTAAGTCATTTTAACAATAAAATATGCTCCCTCACCATATTGTTTGTTTTATTCTAAATCCCTTCTGAAAATCAGTAGGAATCAGCGAATACAACCATTTCTGTGAGAAAAGAGATTCTTAATTCCCAAAGCAGAAGCATCTTTTCAGTAGGAGAACTTGTAATTTTTAAATATGTTGCCTGAAAATAGCAAATAATGGACCTGGAAGTTCAGTTCAAGAGATCACATTTAGTGAAACAATGTGCTTTCTATTGCATTTAGTAGAAGTTTTGGCCTGCTTATGTTAGGCTTAAATGTATCTGCAACACATTTTCTTTAACAGAAATAAGGTATTATTTGGGCATTTGTGCATACTGAGTAGAAAATAACACAGAAATATGACTAAGACATCAAATTCTTAGTTTCCTTTTTGTATATTCAAATATAAAAATATGTTGTATATTCTCAGTGAGGCTAAATCAGGAGTAATTCATTGATTTTAAAGATTACAGCAGTGTAGCTGAAATCAGCACCTTTTCCAAATGTTTTTTCCCCAAGGAAGTTTGAGAGACATATATTCAAATGCAGATTCAAATGTACTTAGAAAAACCAACAAAACAAAAATCCCCCAATCTACTTTACTATTGTTAAAAGTACGTAGATTTTTTCTAATAAAGTTATAAGTAATGCTGGAGTTTCACTGCTCCAGTTCTTTACCAGAAATAACAACCAGGAAGATTCACATTCCCTTTTGGAGATGCAAGAGCATGTTGCTTTTAAAATACTAATCTGCTGGAACTTGGAAGCCATCCTAATCTCATAGCCCTAGAATTCAGCTTCTGAATTTTTTTACCCTACATGGAACAAGATGTGTTCTCTTATTTATATTAGTAGCAGCAGAATAATATAACATTGTGCTTTGAGACCCATTGGTTTGCCACATTTTATTCTGGTAAGCAGGCTATATGCTTCCCAGCAGGATAAAAGCAGGCCTCTGGGAGATTTACTTACCAAAGAATCCAAACCCTAGGTGCAAGTTAAAAAGGCATAAGGCCATAAAATTATCAGGGCAGATGCCACATCTCTTTGTGTACACCAATCTCTTCCTCTTCACTCACTGAGGCATGAAAATTGTGAAAGGAATTTCTCCAGCAGATCTGTCTCTGCTTTGATGCTTTTCTTTAGGGACAGAGAAATACTCAAACAAGTTCAGACCAAGAAATGAAAAAAGGAAGTTTGCAGATCCACATAGACGAACAAAAGCTACGCTGAATCACAGAAGAAAAAACTTATAGAGAGAATGTGTACTTATATGACTGATGGCATGAATATTTACACTCCAAATTACGTAAGAATTTTGGAAAATACTCTCTGATCAATAAAGTGTATAAAACTTGGTTGTATCAATGGCACATACTGTTAGCCTGTATTTTTGGGCAGAAATAATTATAACATTGCTATCAACACTGAAGGTTTTCCACACACACCCCTCTCCTGAAAGAAAAAAAATACAATATACAAATGAAAAATTTAGTTCATGTTCTTTTCTTAGGTCCCTCATTCCAGAAATTCATTCCCCATCACTGCCAAGGAAACTCAAGAAAGAGCTTCTCAGAGAGTTCTTTTTTTGCTTAAAAAGCCATTGCCACACATTTCCAATCTACTTTTTGAGCCTAGAATGTTTCTTTCTGAAATTATCCAACTATTTCTGAGTATTTCTGTGTGAAATACCTATATTACTTTTCTATATTACTCTTAAGAAAAAGGGTATTTTTCTGCAGTGAACAGACCCATACACTATCAGAAAAAGCTTTTGATTATTCAAACCAAAAATTGTTCATGGGACTCATTTATGTCTTTCCCAGAATAAGGTCCTCAGTGTCAGGGTCTGGAGTTCTTTTGGCTTGTTTTCATTTGCATCTTTTGGCATGAAAATGGTACTACTTCCAGTAGTATTCACTCCAGATGGAAAACCTCAGTGATGCAGAAAATAAAGATTTATGTTGTATTACCTGTGACTCAGAAAACTGAAGGGATTTGCGATATTCTTCTTCGACTGGCTCAATGGGAACGAGTCAGAAAGTAAAACGGAGAATGGAAATAATACTGTGTTTTAAGAGGCAGCTTTCTGTAGTTACTTTCTAGCCTCCTGAAAAGGGGACCTCATATCTGTAATTCATGCATTAATAATTATCACTGACTTTGCTATTAGAAAAATTACCTTGACCTCTATGGGGTTATTTTCTCAGATCCATCACAACCTAAACAAAAGTGTGTGCCTGAGATTGTTAAGGTGGAGAACCAAATGACTTCAGTAGGCTTTTCAACTAATGATTAAGATGTTAAAAAAGGCCATTGGTGTTCACGCTGGGTTCACAGAAAGCATATCCACTTGCAACCATGATTTTGGATTTTGATTTTTCAGGCTTAATACTTTATTTGGGGCCAAATACTCGAGTTACAATATCTTTATCTTTGTTTCTAACATACTAATGGATACCTCTAACTAATTCTTAGTATTTACTTATCTTTACTATTACTACAAACTGATTAGAAACAGTAGAGAAAGGTAGGGTTCTGACATACCTATTCACTTCTCATGTTTTGAACATGATGGCTTTAGAATCCTGTTCCAGATTCTCATCAAAAATACTTTGTATATCAAATAGAAAATAATCTTATAAATATCTTCTTTGATTGAGAAAGTGATGTGAGAATCTCAAACATTTATGAATTGTGGCCTTGTGTTCTTGAAGGTGAAAAAGCATAGATTCTGCATATTTTAAAGCATTAGCTGAAAATCAAGCTGATTTTTTTCTTTCTCTGCCCCAGGGCTTTATCATTCCGTCACTGCAAAGTCACTACTAGCAGCTTACTTACCAAACCCTAAAAGATGCAGGGCCAAGTGTCTGTTTTGTGGAATGACAGAAGTGCCTCATTTTTTTCTGGTATGCCAAACAAAAAAATCTCTTCATGCTTCTACAAGCATTTTAGTAATACAGAAAAAAATGAGTGATGTTGCCACTGACATTCTACTCACACAATGGGAACAATTGGCAAACTTCTCCCAATTGGCCTCCCAGAACAATCCTATAATTTAAGAATCTAAGCCTTCATGTAAGAAATATTTGTTGCTTTTCAATGAAGAGAAGATGGAATAAGCTATGCATAGCTGGGACACTTAAATATGTATGACTGCAAGTAGCTGAAGGTGGTGATTGTGGCCACAAAGCAAGAAAAAAATGTACCTGGTGTTATCTCTGTCCCAGAATAGACTAGGTTACTACTGGAAGAAGAGTTCAAACCATGCAAAAAGAGTTTTGTTGGTGTCTTGTTCTCCTGAACACGTGTAATAAACCATTCTGCCCCTCTGACCCTAAGGGGTATTCTAGGGCAGTGGATTTCAAAAATAAGACAGAGAAAAGAAATATGTGAAGTCTTTCTATTACAATCCAGTTTTGTTATCAAAATCAAATTGTATTCAGTAGTTTATTTCTTTAATACTGCTGGTCCCTCTCTGCTCTTTCCTGATATGACAGTAAAGTAAATAATTAATCATAGTGAAATTTAAATTGTCAGAATTATCAGTCACACAGATGAGAAGCTATATTAGCTGGGAGAGGCAGTTCACAAGGCTCAGAACTATTGTTTTAGACCCTGTGCAGGACCATGTCAATACCACTGCATGATGCTAATGATTTGTATTACTGAGATTTCCTCTGCCAACTCAAAGCTAGAAACTTAATTAAAAACTATCAACATGAAAACTAAGATTCTGCAGAATTAGACGGTAATGTCAAAAAAACATAGAGATTGCTGAATGCACACAACATGGGTTAGCATTCAGCATTAGCATGATTAAAGCTGGGTCAGATTGTTAGCTACTCCAAAATACAAAGATAGTGTTGTGAGGACACAATTTTTAACAGTGAAGGCAGAACCTTATAGTATCTTTATGCATATATTTTCTTCCTTCTTTTTTTCCCTCAGTTTTTGCTAAATAAACTCCACCAGGCGCTTATGCATAGAAATAGCAGGGAAATATTTCATGGTTTATAGTACCTAATGATACTTTTCCTATTTCTCTTCTGAATGAGAAATTGCTTCTTAGATCACATAAGTCTGCACTGGTGGCAGCCACATCACTGAGATGGGATTTCCTACCTGGAATTCTTCTCTGTGACTTAATCACACCAATGCAGATATTTGGGTTTCAGCCACAATAAAACTTCAAGTATTCAGATAGGTGAATACCATTCCTAGGTGCTTCTAGAAACTTCTAGAAACTAGAAACTTCTAGAAAACGGCTGGAGGACTAGGGGAGCTATAAATAGGAAGAATAGCACTTGTTCTGTCAGATATCCTAAAAATTCTTCATTCATCTTAGTAGGCTCTACTTGCTACTTGCTATGAAAAGAGTAATCAATCATCAGTGCAGCGGTATTACTAAGTCACAGATAAAAATCATCAGGTAAATATGTTTTCTGTCTTTGTTGCTAGAATGGCTTTTACTATTACATATAAACAGTAAGAGGTATATAAAGAGTGATCACTTACTACTTGAAGTAAAGAAAGATACCCAAATCCTACATTATCAAAGTTTACTTTCACGTTTTTCCATCGGGCACTTTGATTGTTTTTTATGAGTTCCTCGCACTGACTAAAATTGTTGATTTGGTCGACTTCAAACCTTTCATCAGTTGTGGTGTTAACACAGTAGTAGAACTTCCCAGCAAACAGATTTACTCCCATGATGCTGAAAATTAGCCAGAATATAAGACAAACGAGAAGCACGTTCATGATGGATGGAATTGCTCCTAAAAGGGCATTCACAACCACCTAGTACACAAATACAGGGGAAAAAAGAAAAGAGTGTAAGAATATTTACAGGGATAAAGATTTGTATACTGTTTTATCAATGCTTAGTAAATGCTTGTTCAGAAACTAATACTATAAATATTAAAGCAATACATTAATAACTGTAGCATTGCACTGTTCTTTTAAATATTTAACATTAGAATATGTAATGAAAGGAAAATAAGTAAGAAAATTAAAATAATTAAAAGAATAAAAAAAGAGTAGTGGTGGTGGTAGAAAGATGAAGCCTGACACTGATGTGTTCTGTATAGAAAAGACAAATGTGTTAAATATAAATACGGACATAATAAAATTCTAAAAATGCATCAAATTATAGCTTAAAAATGTTCAAAGGAAAATGGCAACCTGTAGATTTGATCAACGTAGCTTTGAAATTTAAGCTGAAAACAAAAATGCCATGAATCTAGAAACTAAGCTCTACATTGAAAGGATTATGCAGGAATTAAATACATATCTCTATTGCCTTATTGTTCCATGCAAGATTATAACAAAGATTAATTTCTTTGTATAGAAAAGCAAGACAGTTTTGCAATATGTGTCTACTTGAATCAACAAAATTTATTTCAAGCTCCAGTCTTATTGTTTCATGTATTGAGTTTAAGTCAGTAATACCCTTCATTTATCTAAAGAAGGACATATATCAAGGACATATTTAAGGGTTTTGATTTTGCATTTTAAATTACCTTTGGCCAGTTGACTTCCCAGCCCCTTGCAGGCAAGATGTCAATAATTACTTATGTAATAAGGTAAAAAGTATATTTTTCTGATATATATAGTAATTAATCACATGTGTCTGTCAGAGCTAACGAAACTTTTGTGATATTTGTTTGGCCAATAGATGAGCAATCATTTCTCATTAAGTATCCAATACTGGATCTCATTTACAATTTATATTTTATTTTAAATATTCCCTTTTTTCTCTGTAAGATTTTTATGACCTTGTAGGAAGGTAAAATAAAATATATAGTAGGGCTCTGATTCTTAGTAATCTATTTTCTGCAGTAAGACAGGAAAGGATTGGCATGGATACTTGGGGTGTATTAAGGTGTCTTAGTCCATCTTTTTTCCCTGCTTTCTGCAACATAGAGGGATCTTCCCCACCACCAATATAATTCTAAGCAAGCTCAGAGCTGCTCAATCTTACTACCTGTATTTCACAGCCTCTTGAAGGCCTTTGGCAGCAGAGTATTGTGGTTGTGTTACTCGTCACTCAGCACCCTCCTCCTCCCAAATGTTATGGCCAGGAATTAGGACCTGTTTAGAGATCTTAGGTAGAAATGTTATTTTCAGGGCATATTTTCTTCTCATTTTAAGGGCCTCCTCCATTGCCAGACAGTAGAAATGGGACCTTTCTGTAACTGAGAATTATACCTATCTTTCATAAAACCATGATTTTTTTCAAATTTAGCCTTTCTTGGCAGCTTCTATTTTTGGTGATAACTTTAAAGGAAGATGCTTTCTTCTTGAGATTTCTATTATAGAAAATGTGAAGTATCTAGGTGTTGTATGCATAAGCTAAGCATTTTTAAAAAAATGTTTAAAAAGGCTAACAAGGTCCCAGTAATATTCTGAACATAAGAAACCATTTTCAAAGGAGTGAGAGAAATGGGGTTTTTTTACTATCCTATGGTGAGAAGAAATCTGTTGCTACTTAGCTTGATGGAACTGAGAACAACACACAAATTAGGGATGCAATGATTCTGGAATTTATTCCAAGTCTGACCTGATCTATGACAATGTATTATGCTATTGTTGCTTTGAAATTCTAGGCCAGCTAGTGCTTGTCTTATATTTTTCTTTTTTTTTTTTTTTTTTCCCTTCACCCATAAAAATGTTCTGGATGTGTTATACTGATTGAATTCCTCTGTTTAATCTTGGTGAAAAACCTGAAAATAAAGATGTCGAGAAAGAAAGATGGGGATTTAGTCCTGCAACTTAAATAAATTAAGGTTACCTGTGCTCACACGAAGAATGGTTTTATATGAATTGAGTGCCCGAAGCAGTTACCTTTTTAACAACCCTGAGATCCATTGGACCACAGCACAGATCCAGAACAGGCAGCAGAATAGTAACAGCTACAGTAATTGTTACAACAATTATGAGTTGATAATAGTTGTAGAAAGAAAGATTTCTACAAAATGTCATCAGTGTGTCTCGCATCGTTAGACGAACAGGTAATGCAGTCTCACTACTGAGACTGCCAAAAGATCAGCCACATCTTCTTGAATAAGAAGTGAACAGCTTCCAGCAACTGTTCCAACAACAGCTCCAACAACTTATTTCATATAGGTCACTGAAAACCCATCAAATGGTAACAATTTTTGGTCACTACTGACCTGGCCTGGATGCGAACTGGTGACCTAGAGATGAAAGGCTCTGTATCCTATTACCAACCCCTTGAGCTATCCAGTCCCCCTGGAAGGTTTTTTAAGAAAAGAAGAAAAGAAAATTAAAACTTTCAGAAGTTGTTTTCTGTTTGCGTTTTGGTTTTGTTTGATTTTTGATTTTTTTTCCCCCCACCAGTGTTGAGCCTTTGCCCTGTCATATTTATAATGTAAAACTGCATTTTTACATGCTGGTTAGATCCTTGGCTGACTGTAAAGTCCACCTTAGGAGGAAGTCTTTAATTTCTTCAACACGTACAGTCAGAGGCAATTGCTTTATCAGTGTATTTTCCATTTACTTTTTTAGTATTTGCTTTGGGAATAGCTGAGGTATATCAGGATAACCAGAGTTTACATACTATATAGCCAAGATAGCACCCGTACATACACACACGACACCTCGTCACATAAGTTACAGAAAATGGACAGAAAGAAGAGAACCAATTGAAAAGTGAAGTGGATGCAGAAAAGAGATCAATTAGTCAAAAATTTAGCAAATAAAAATTGTGAATCTTGTCTTGTTGAAAAGAGTCTGTAGTGGGTTAAAAGAATGTTGGCAACTACAGCTCTTATTTTTGCTTGTTCTTCAAATCTAGATCAGATATATGTGATTCTAAATCTATTTTTTATTTTTAAAAGGCTGTTCTTTTGGGCCTATATTCTGTTATTCCTTGATACAGAATATAATGCCAATACATTGGAAAAAGATGTTTGCAGAGTTTTTTGGTTTTTTAAATTACCTCTGCATTTCCTCAAGGCTGGGATGTTGGTGGTCAGGCTGAGTCCAGTGAGCAAGCTGCAAAAGCCCAAGCTGATTCTGCTTGTTCACTTTCCTATAACTTCAGGTAGGTGGAATAGCAATAAGTGCAAGTGAGAAGCAATACCTGACACCTACAGACAAATGGGGTCTAGACTATTTTACATCTCAGTTGATATTAATCCAGGAAAAAAAAAACCAAAAACCAACATTCTGTGAAAAAATGTGTCCTCTAGAAGAAAGCAGTATTTCATATACATACACACTTTTTTCATGTTTACATTTTCATAGCATTTATCTTCCAACATCAGATATATATGTAAAATAAAAGAATTACTGCAATGCTAATTGTCTGTCTTATCTTCTGGCTGATACGACGTTATGTCAATACAAATTAGTAACCCAGCTTTTTTTTGGTGTTGCTGTTTGTATCAGTTTTGGACAACTGTCCAAAGAAGACAGCAAAATGGAAATGGAAAAAAAAAAATCACTTTTGCTACCAGAGCTGTGTATATGTATAAAATGAGGACTATGCAAAATACCAGCTTATCCCTGCTGTATGAGTAGAATATAAGGAACCGTTACTAAATTCAGCCTTGCTGTAGGACACATCTGAAACACATAGTGAGATATAAATGCATTGTATTTCCCACAGCAAAATAGATTTAATAGGTCCTCGCACCTCAGCAGCCACAGGTTTTCCAGGAATTCCTACATTGGACCTGACTAATGTATATATCAGGGTCTCCTGAAATCTGTAAACAAATGAGGAACAATCTTCAGTAGTATGTATCCATTTTTTCTGTAACTTGCAACTTCTGTGAAGTTCCAAACTCTGTCCGTGGAGCAAATGAGAAGGAAGTTCCCATCTTTGGGATGAAAAGGAAGATGATAAGATTATGTCTGGAACACTCTTCCTACTTTAAATGACAAAGTACTTCATTTGCCTCCACTTTGGAAATTGTCAACTTCATAATTTTAGGCTTAAATGGGAAAAGCTTCCCAAAGATTTGATGTGCCAGATCTCATACCAGAGTCCTTTGAAGGAGTCCATCAAAGGCTATAGAGAATATTTAACTGTTACCTCATATTTTTTTCTGCATGTATATTCTCACGTGAGATTCACATACACAAGCACAGAAAACCAAATAATTTTTACTTCACCAGGAACTTTACGGATTAAATCAAACATTAGCTTCTATGCATGCTATATGGCCCTAACAAGCATAAGACATGTTCCTCCTGTGCTCAATTCCTCAATAGCTGGAAAAGCCTGAGAAAGCCTTCAGGAACTCCTTGGAAGAAGAACAAATTGTGGACTTGAACACGTATGTCCAAAAAAACCTAATAGTTTATTTCTCTTTATGTGACTATCTGTATAGTCACACAGTCGTAGACTTCAGACAGTGCTTGTTACAAAAAGCCATTCATCCCTCTCTTAGCAGTACCAAGATTGAAGACCCAGCTGTTCAAAGACATCAGCATGCAGAGGGAGTTTGACAATAGCATACGTAGCATAAGCCACATTAGAGCCAAGTAGGGAAATTCATTCCCAACTCAAATGAAACGCTTACACTGCCTTGGACAGGATTTGAGAGCAAGCTGTAAGTATTGCCATATCTTTAACAAGTATGAGGTAAGAACTTCTGCCATAAGATCATGAATCTCCCCTGCTCAACTGGCCAGATGTACACAAAGCTGACAGAGAGAACATTTGCACTGAAAGATGAAGAAGTGAGCAAGTAGCCATTGGTTTAGATTCTTGGACCACCACAGAGGTAGGATTGCTGGCATGAGCAGATAGGTATGCCATGAGTGGACAGAAATGGAGGCTCAGGTGACATACATGATCTGAGATTAGCATATTCTCATAGTGAAGGACTTTGAGGACATCACACAAGGAAGGCTAGAAGATGCTGAAACCACACTGAGTTGACCAGGTGGTGGGTATCAGGTAACAGACAGGTGTATTTTCTCTTAAACTGTGGAGGAGTTGAGGCAACAGAGGAAAAGACATAAGGAATACAGGAACTTTCACAGCCAGGGGATCAAAAGAGCATCTGAGGGAGACCATGAAAAAAGCCCATTCCAGGATCAAAAAGATTAGTACTACCTGATAGTCCAAGGCAAGGAATCATTGGAACAAACCTCTGTCTTGAGAATTATCATCCCTTGCTCTTTGCATTCATGAATCAACAGCTATAAGAGAACCAGTGCATCAGCTGATTTATTTGTATTACGGCAGCATAAGCATACCATTGGACCATCATGGGCCAAGCACCAACACAGTGAGATCAGCTGTCCAGCAGCTTGAATTCAGTGTATGGCTCTCCTTCACA
Source organism: Egretta garzetta (assembly GCF_000687185.1). Taxonomy (NCBI): domain Eukaryota; kingdom Metazoa; phylum Chordata; class Aves; order Pelecaniformes; family Ardeidae; genus Egretta; species Egretta garzetta. The sequence continues at coordinate 1,943,271 of NW_009260022.1, forward strand.
TACTTTTAACTGATAACTCTTCCACTATCACTGGATCCTCTATTGTATGCATATTATGCATTTTCTAGTCTACCCATCACAAAGCATGGGCACATGTTCCTGTCAGAGAAGTCAGAAATTTATAACAGGAACTTCTCTATATGCAAATAATGGTGTTTTCCAAAGACTGGTGCTTACAAAAATAGACAGATGCTCATAAGGTGACATGCAATCAAAAAAATTGTTATACAAACCAAATTTAAGAGATATGCACCCATTCTGCTCTTTTATGTCCATGTAATAGGAAGGAAGACCCCTATATCAAAAAAGTAAAAAGAAAAAGAAACCAAACCCAAACCCCCTCAAACTCTTGGATTTTGCTAATTGCACAGCAAAACCAAATCCAAAATATCGATTGGCCTATTGACAAGTCCTTTGAAATGTAATTAGAAATGCAAAGGTAGATAATATAGAGCAAAATGTTCCCAAGAATTCTTTACCTTCCCACCCCAAAAAATTGAACGGCTCCTCAGTCCCCAGGGATGTAATTAATCTCCTAATTGTATCTGTGAAGAATGGAGAAATTCTTGCAGAGTATCTCTTAGTAAGTTTTTCACACTTCAGGGATCATAAGTGGCTTCAAGTTTATGAGATAATAGTTTCTGGCATTTCACTACTAAAATTGTATACATAGAGATAATCTGAAACCTTGTAGATACGCAGTGTGATGTAGAACATGGCACTAGATTTCTAGAAGAGAAGTACCTTAAGAAACGTGCAATTCCTTCAATTTTCTCATTTGGTTTGTCAGGTAAAAAGAGGAAATGCGTGGACCTGCAGGGTAATCAGTGGTAATAAAGTCTTAATCAACAAACAAAATCAACAGAAAAAAATCTCAGCAAATACAATTTTCATCAATTATGAGATCATCCACCAGTGCAGTGATGAAATTTGCTACTATCCAGGTTTGTGCAAAGATTAACAAGGGTGAAAGTGAACTTAAACATTTAAATAATTCATCTTAAACTTGTGAAATCCTGAAAATAATTCAGTTGGAAGATGACCAGCTGATGATAACTATTTGAGTTCCTTTTCATCATTAGAACATGTTGTGACAGACAGCACTGAGATCATGATTAGCAATGTGGTATCCCTACATAAAGTGTAAACAACCTCTAACAAAATACACCTAATTCTTTCACATGGGCAGAGGTTTTTAACTGGGTAGGAGATGGGTTTGAACTTGTGAAACAGTGAATTAAAGCTGTTAAAATCAAGTCAAGATTTCTGCTGGTATTTTACTCCAAGTATGATGATTTATACATAAGTTTACACAAGCATGAACAGGAAAACATTTTTTTTTTCCCTTTTTAAACCTAACATCTACCATCCAAAAATTAAACCTTGTGTAATTCCTTTTCATCCTAAACACTTTAGAACAAGTTATAAAGCTGAAGGGACTGGCACTTGAACAGCAAAACTGAACTGCTACTGTTTTAAAATTCCCCAGAGCCCGAAAATTTAAAGTACTATTTTCTTACTCATGACACTTGGGAGGAACTTGTTTTCCTAAAATTAAAAAATAAATAGTTTTAAAAAAAAATCACTGAGAAATAATTTATCAATAATCACTGATTTTTTCAAGGTATAGTATACATGTGATGGAAACAGCTTGTACCAGTAGTGTAGTACACACTCTGTTTGTGTGGAAGCACCACAGGGACCATTTTGTTTCTGCAACGGCATGTGAAAACAGTGCTTTCACCCCTGTTGTCCCTTCCCGCATGTGACCTGCGAGTGTTTGTAAGGTGGCAGAGGGCTTAGTGTGACAAAAGTGGTTGGGGCAGTCCCTTCGTTCTAATCAAGTAATACTAAATATGCCATAATAATGGCTTCCTGTTCTCCCTGGTGCTACAAAACAGTTGATGAAAACCTGCCTTTCTCTGCAGCTAGAGAAGCCACTTCTACAAGTCATAATAGCAGAAAGTCAGTGGGATTGGAGGAAAGGGGTATGGGGCTTAAATCAGGAGAAACTATGCCAGTTAGAAATGTTCCTTCGCAAAGGCAATGGAGGTAGCCGACCTGTGGGCCAGCAGACAGAAACACTGCCCAGAGCAGAGAATTAAGACTGATCCTCAGTGGAGGCTTTGGGATCTTTGCTGCAGTTGCTTACTGTGAGATTTGGAGATGCCCATGAAGGAAGATAACTGATGATGCAGTACAGGAAAAATATTCCAACACAAGATACCTTGTCTCATCTCAGTGTATCCATGGGGTTTAATGGAAGAAGGATGTCATATATGAATACATAAGGATGAAAAGTTCTTTATGTTGAAGGTATAAAGTATACGTACATTCCCACAGCAGTGATGTAGATGGGAACATTTAGTCAAAGGTAAAAAAGAAAATTTATCACATTTTTCCAACGTTTATATCAGGTAGTAAAACATATCTGACAATGCAACCTAGCAGATGATGACAGAATGGGGGAGGGGGAAAGGGAGAGGAGGAAAAGACCCAGAGAGAAAGAGAAAGAGAGATTACAATAATTCTTTTACTTGCCAATACATACTTTAACAAGACACCTCAAAACTACACATTTTCTCATTGAGTAGCTTGGAAAGGGTACATTGCGAAGAAGCATGCTGCGTATGCTTGGTGATCAGCTATGAACTGGCTTTAGAGACAACAGAGGATGAGAATTAAATATTTCTCTGAGAGTAAGTGCAACCTACTTGACATGATCCAAATAATGATTCTGGGGAGGAACTATAGTGCATCTAAAACTGTAGATTCATCCAAGTTATTCAAACCTTCTTATTTTCAATTAATTACTCCTCCTTATTTTATCTTAATGGAGTTCTTGTGAGAAACTGTCGTAACCGTCCCACAAGCAGAAATCAGGGTGGTGCACCATGTTTGTATGAATGTGTGATCTATAATTCACTAATTACGATCCACTGTTCCAGTATTTACCTCGCTGTAAAAACAAACAAACAAACAAATCAAATACCCCCCCCCAAAAGTCTTCAAAAAGAAAAAACCACAAAACTCCCCAAACCCCCTTACATCAAATAAGAATTTTCCATAACCCAGCTTGTGTCCATTGCCTCTTGTTATCACTGTGCACATCTGAGAAGAGTCTGGCTTTGTCTTTTCTTTATCCTCCAATCAAAACTAGAGGTATATTATGGATTTTGCCTTTAAGAAGTGCATAGTGATAGAACTAGAATATTGCCACCTTTGCTACACAGTTTGCCTTAATGCCATGTACATACATATAATTTATTCTTAACTACATGACCTATGATTGTGTAAGACCAGAATTAAATAACACTTAGAAAAATGTTTAGAAAAGTTAGAAGCAAAGGAAAAAATAAAACTGAAATCTTATTCTAGCAAACTAATGCTTATCCTTAATTTGGGATCACTACACAGTAGCAAAAGGAAAGTATGCAAAAATACATTATGAAAGTAAGACTAGAATATTATTTAAACCAAGAAAAAAAGCACAGAAGATTGTTTCATGAAAAAAATGAATGCCTTTTGTCAGAGTTTTAGAACTGGCATGACAAGCACCTCACATGTGAAACAATTGAAAAAATTGGAGTGACAAGATTCATGACAAGTTTTTCAATTTTTGAGTAAAATGAAGACTGTATTGGGAATACAGGGTGAAGATTATTAGGAAACTACCATTTAAAGTAGCAATTGTACAGAAAAATTTGGATTTAACTGAGAGTATGCAAAGAGACAGGTAGGTGGAAAGAATCAGAGACACCTGACAAGGAGATACAACTAAATCTTAATCTTAACAGTAATGAACAAATAAAGTCGAAGCAAGAGAGAAAAGATCTGAGGAAAAGAAAATCACGCCCTTAACAACTGCAGTCTTTGACTGTTCCTTAACTGTTACTGTACAAGTGCAGCTGACTGAAGAATGCTTCTGAGAGAGAATTTTATCTTCAAAGAAAGCAAAATACTTCCTCAAACACTCAATGCACAAACTTTTTATAACACTTTGTGCTGGAAGAATTTCATGCTATTGGGTTGTGAGCTTATATCTTGGGATGCTAGAACTGTTAGCAGAGAGGTTCAAATACATGATCTCTGGAGGTCCCTCCTAACCTCAATGATTCTGCAGTTCTGTCCTAGCTTTTATAAGAAAATTAAATTTGGTTAAAGTAGCAACAAAAAAAGCATTTCTTATTCGTGTAACAGTCTACTAAAACCAAGCTACACTGCTGGATTTAACAAAATACTGGAGTTCCCAGAGCAACTTTGATTCTGTTTCTCACCAGACAAAATACTTTTGAGGACAACGTAGAAGAAAAGACATAATTTAACATACTGTATGATAAAATACAATCATTATCTGCCAAGCAATAAATGATATGGCTGCATTTGTTGAGAAGACCTGGTAAATATTGTAAATACACACGAGCATGAAAACAGTAATTATATATGTGGGAATTTTAATTTCACCCAATGCAGTGAAAAAAATAACTTTCTGCTCTTCCTGTTGCATAAGTGAAATTTTATGGACCTTTATGTGTTCTTCAACATTTTTAATTAAAATGTAAACTATATTATGTATCTATCTCATTCAAATTTCATTAAATTTCAACGCTAAAATTAAGGATTTTCTTCAAGATACAACAAATACAAATCCAGACAAAAACCATATCAGTTTCAATTATATAAGAAACCTCTTCAAAACTTCTCTTCTAACTGCAGAATTACCGTCAAAGAAAAATCTCAAAATACTAAGATATTTCTTGTATGATTTATGAACGTCTATACAGAAAGTCTTCTTACATCGAAGTTTGTAGATTTTTAATTGCCTTTTGGGAGACATAACACTTCTAATAGACTTTCCTTAAAAATCAAAGGTAATTAATAAGACCACAGTCCTCAAAAAATCCTTCAAAGTGCATAAACTTTTGATCAACAAAATATATTTCTCTATATTTAAGAGAAACTTACAGAAGATAGTGAATACACTTTCTTGAGAGTGAATACATAATTCTTAACTGTGAGATGGGGTGCCAAATTTAAAGTAAATGCTGTTTATATTGATACATCATTTACACTGAAGCTATAAAACCCCTCTGCACTACTGATACCCTCCTACAGTTGGTGCTTGTAAGGGCTGTAGTCTAAGAACTGGATTTTTCTAAGGATCTTACAGTGAATGCAATTTTTTTATATCACTGACATGTCTCCTGCAGGACATTTCTAAACTCCAAGTAAGATACTACAAATATAACTCTGTTATTGGCATTTTAGAAAAATTACAAAACCTAGTTTCCAACACAGGCCAAAGAAGACTGAATACAGATGCCAAGAAAGGATTATACATGTTATACGACGTCTCATGTTATCTATATACACTTGGAGTGATTTACTTAATGTAACATATAAGGGTTTAAAAAGTATGCAAAGATTTAAACTGCCATTATATAAATACCTATAGTTGTGACTATTCAGATCATAGTGTTTTGGTGTGTGCTTAATGTATTACAGGTAATGTTCAAAACTTTCTGTGGGATATTTTTGAATGTATGTAGCTATAAACTGAGTAACAGAGTAAAGCACAGACCTTTCCAAAACAATGCAAAAGCCAGATTTAAATTTTTAAATAAAGCCAGTTTTTATCTCAGTTAAAAAAATCTAAAAATCTAAAGATAGCTGAGGTACCTTTCTCCTGCAAAAAGAACTCTGGTAACTCTAAATAACAATACTGATTTTCTCAAAAGTTTTCATGTTATTTCTGTAACATTAGAAATTTCAAAGGATTATTTCCAAAGATTTAAAGCAATTAAGAAGGGGGTGTAGGGTGAATATGTATAATCTACTTTTACTCCTACTAGGATTCTCAAGTAAGATTGTCTCTCCTTGTAACCCTAGATGCACAATGTAGTGATTAGTCACACTGTAATCATTAAGGGTAGAAAAGGGGGAAATACTGTACCCATAATACAGATAAGGGGAGGAACCAGTGGTCCACCCCATCCAAGCTGAAGAAAGGTTATCCTATATGAAATAGAAATATATAGCCTGTTATTAGTTGTGAATCTGTAATGACAGACACTTGATGTTATGTTTTATAACTCAATCATCTGAGAAATATTTCTTTCCTACTAATGAAGTTTGGAGTACTCATGAAAATGCCTCATTATCGCTTTCCTGGTAAGGGAATCTAAGGAATAGTCATTGAATTTTATAGGATATTTAAGATATCAAATACTCTAATTTAGTTTTACAAGTTATGAAATTGGACTGGAAATTTGAAATACAGTAAATGTTTAAAGCCATCAGCCAGAAATACGCATAAGGCATGCAAAACTGAAAGTGCAAGTGGATTTCAGATTGTTTGCTGCCTTCTACTATTTCTCTAATAAATAAATCAAGCACGGCATGACATGCTTTATTTTGTGAAATTAGACACAAATGCATGCTTTATTGTCACTTAATTCTCTAACTCAGCAAAGCAATGTATACTAAGTATTCTACATTTACAAGTAGCATACCAATTCAGGACTAGCGCAAAAGCATTGTATTGCAAGTACTAAAAAGCTAAACAAAAAGCAATGGGTATATTCAAATCTCAGTTTGCAGATACTTCTGCTCAGTACATACACTAATTGAGATGAGAATATAAACCCTAAGACAGAAATTTAAATTAAATTAAAGCAATTCTTTACTTTGCCTTCCAGCAACTGGGTGGAGTTGGTTTTGAGATTCACTATAGAAAGTATTAAAATTTCTCAGAATTCATTATACTAGCAGATATTTTACATGCCTTTTAATATGGCAAAATTCACTTCTGTGCTCAAAGCAAGCACAGGCTATGGACCACTTGTACCCTATTTTGGTGCAAGCAATTCATATATCTTATATTCACTTTGGAAAGAGAATTTATCCCATTTATGAAACAGCATAATTACAAAATTAAGTTGTAACTACAGAGTACATCTGTAGACTTATAAGAATATAACTTAAAAAGTGAAGTATGTTTCATGTTTAGGGATAACAGAATGGTTATTAGTGTTTACTGACTACGTAAAATGCTGTATTCTTCCAATTCACCAGAATGGTAAACTTATTTAAGAAAAAGATTAATTTAAAGTAGCTGAGAACTTAGCAGATTGTTTTATAAAATGATGCAGAGCTTTTTACATACAGGGACTTTTGGGGAATTCATATGAACTCTTATAGTTTCAATGCAAAATTTGCAGTTTTGAACATGGGGGTAAACATTAAAATTATAAATACATGCCGAATAAAAACTCCGCTTGTTTTGTCACAGGTGTCTGTAAGTATAGGCAATATAAAAAAGCAAAGAGGGTTGATTTATTTTTACTTTCTGTTGGGAGATAGAAGAATCTGGTTTTATGGATTTTTATGAAAACTCAGTTTCTGAGAAGACTGTAATTTGACTATAATCTTATCATGAGCTGGTCAATTATTTATTATTTGAATCTTTTTACTGTTCGTGAGTCATTCATAAAGAAATGCTACTATCTGTCAGTGAGCTGTTGTGAATACTTGCCAAGTGCTTTGGAAAAACTATTTTCAGAAGTACATGTAACTAATAGTAATGATAAGGCCAGTCAAATTTGCTAAGCGACTGGAATCTGGTACTTCATTGATAATCATTAATATTGGAGGACGGAGCTGAAACCTTTTTTGCATTGCCAGGCTTGTCTGTGATTCCTACACAGTATGTCACTTGTGAATTATTCATGTTGTGTATCTGAAATTCTATCAGATGATTTGGCTTCTGGCATAGTCTCATAGTTACTCAGTGAAAAATAAGGGAAAGCAGTAAATAGATTTCAAATAACAGGTACTTTTCTTTGAGCACGAATATCCTAAGTCTTTTAAGTGGAATACTTGCAAGGCAATCATGTAAGGATACAGAAAAATGGAATAAAACATTTGGCAATCAATTTTGACATTATCTTTCTAGAAATGATCTATTTTTTCCAGCGTCATCTAAAAAGCTGCACTTCTTAGTCCCTGTGCAACTTCTATACTGGTCTCCCAGTCCTCCTGCAGCTGACCAGAATATTATTTTAAAAGTAAAGCTGACAGCAATTTCCCGACATTTCTCTGCACAAAACAACATTTATCTGAATGTTCATGAACAGTAAGTACAAAGAAAGACAAAGAGAAAATGGCTAAATCAAATAGTCATTCCAAACTTAAATAAGAATTCGTACATTATGTAGTACTTGACCAGCTCTTACCCTGCTGAATATCAATTCATGAATTTCAAATGATGAGAAAACTGTTAAAAGTCAATTTGCTGTATGAAACTGAAATTCATTAATCTAGTAACCATTGGTTAGCAATATTTTTTTTCTGATGCATTCTGAAGTAGAGATATGTAGCCTGATGAATACAATTTAAGGAACAGCATTCTAAGCCTCAATTTGACTTGATTAAGCTTAGATTTGTATCTAAGTGTTGTTCAGACAGTATATTCCAGGCTATCCCACTGGTTTATAATTGACCTGAAATTCATTAATGCATTGTTTCCTCTTATGTTTCCATGAAGTAGCAAAAAGCATTCTCTTAAAACAGATTTCAATGACATGCATATAGAGTTAGTTTGTATTCAGTGGCTTTAAGGAACAGAAGGTATAAACAAATGAAAAAATAAGTTAAAAAGCTTTCTTGAGTGAGATGAATAGTAAGCAGGGTCTCTAACTCAGAATAAGTAAGAAATAACCTTATATACATTGTATTGAATATTGAATAGAGATTTGCTGAAACAAGGAAAGCATTTACCTTACAAAAAGAGTAATTTCATAGAGAAATCAAATAACCTGATTTGTTTTTAAAGTCAGCCAAACTCAGAAATAGATTTAAACCACTAATAGGTATGAATATATCTTTAGTACCATCTAGTAAAATTCAGTGGGGTTAGACCAAAGGTGGTTTATTAAATATGAAGAAAAATGAAGGATTTCAACTGGTAAGAGAAAATATCTTTATTAACTAATGCTAAATTAAATTCCTGTATAAATATCTTCTTATGTTTATCAGTAAAAAATTAATAAGATCTTGTTACATCTTACTCATTATTAGGCGTCTGTTAAGAGAGTTCATAGTTGGTTATTTTGAAGTCTTAGATGGAAAACTCCTGAGATTGGCTAGAAAGTAAAGTAACCTTAATGAATGTAACTTCTATGTGATACTGCATACGGATTTAGGTGAATTGATGAAGCTTTTTGCTTATCTGTTAGTAAAAGATATGCAATAGATAAAAAGTGCAGCCTTTCTGCATGGACTTGTCATTCCTTATTCTGCATGCATGGATTCTTTCTATGCATGCATAGTTTCAGATTCTTTCATGTTGTCTTACCCTCATGCCTTCAAATCGTGACAAAGCTCTTAGAGGTCTCAAAGCTCTTAGTGTCCTAAGGGACTTAATGGCACCAAGTTCAGAGTAACCCAATGCATTTGCTGTTAAGCTAACCAAAGAGACCTATATGAAAACAGGAAAGTAAAAATTATTATATTGTACATACTACTTTACATACCATAGGTGTGAGATATAAACTTCTTTAGAAGAATCTAATTTTGGACCGCTTTCTTCAGGAATATGAATTCTTTTAAACACAAAAACAAAAAAGTAGCAATATGAAACAAGAGTAGAATAGGTGAATAAACAAACAAAAATATAAGGTAACAATATCTGGAAACATTAATACTTCTGAATTTCATATTTTACTAGTGATTTGAGGGCATTTAACCCCACAAAAACCAAATTCAATTCATCTCTCCTTTTCACCAATTAGATATTGCTGTCACTTTTTCATTGTTTTACAATGCTGTTGGGATCAGTAATTATAGCTGATAAAGCCCATTTGCCTGCCCGCAACTGAGAGGGAAATGATTGAAGCCTGTTTTGAATTGGGTCACAGAGCAACATTACTCCCCTGGAAATTGATAGAAAGGATTAATTTTTCTATATGCAGTTACACTGACTAATCCTTTTGCCTGACTGCTGAATTTATGTGCTCTACAAGCTGACATTAACCTGGGTTATGCTGTTTCTTATAAGAACAGTTCCATAGGCAGCAGGTATAATAAAGTCTCATATCCACAGGCCTTTATGTATTCTATGTCCCTACATTACCTCAGTGAGAAATATGATATCCTCTACATTTTCTATGGCTCCTGTTGAAAATACCTTCTGTTTTCTTCCTATTTCCCCTAAATGTTCCTTCATTATCCTAATTCCTTACCTATTTATTGGGCCAGAAATAGCACAATGATCTCGTGTACTCTGTCATTACAAAGAACAATGCAGCAGGTAAAGAGAACTCTAGGACAGCGCTCTTCATGAACCATATTTAAAAATAAGCATTATATGTGAAATCTTTAGCTTTTAAAAGTTAATAGCTTTTCTGTACATGTCAATCCTGAGCTCTAGCAACCCACAAAACTAAGTCCTTCTGAAACTTAAATTCCTTTCTCCAGCACATTCACCATACTACTGAACACTTTCAAGCTTTCAAGCTGCCATGTTCTAAAGACAAATTAAAGAAAAGGTGTATAAATCCAGGATTTAATCACGAGGTTATTCAGACACTTGAATAGGCATTATAGTTTCACACAAAGTAGTATTCAAATCTTCACATACACAAGATGGCTGTTTGGGATGTTATGATTTAAATAAGGTCAAATATTAGTGAAAATTAGTTTAGAAAAGGAACCAGTGCTTCTGCTTGCATGCTTCTTCAAGTTATTTTTGTTATAGGTGCCACTTAGATACCCATTTTGAGAAGAATTTAGATACTGAAGAACAAAAGTGTTTTCCAAAGAAAGGGTACTTTCTTTGTATGAGTACTATGTTTGAACGTGGTTATCTGAAGCTGTGTATGTGAAGTTGAATCCTAGATATATTTAATCCATAATGCACACCAATCAAAAGGGTTGTAGATGCCAGTCAGAAAACAAAGCTTGAGAAAATGAATGGCTTTGCTTAGCCCTTGTATGCTGGGAACACATTCAGAAACCTTGATTTTTAGCAATTCCTTGGGTCAGTAACTGCTTATGAAGTTCAGCTTTTACCTATTCAGTGTTTATTTCTAAGTCATTGAAACCAAGATGGAATGCATCTTAATTTTAAAATTGAGCTTGTTTAATATTTGGTTTTCATACAAGTTTTACCAGAAATTTCTATCTTAAAAATGTAGCAACTGGTTGTGGTTTAGTAACTAGGCAAACCAGTATTTTAGTTTCACACACAGAACTTCGTAGACTGCAGAAAAAGTATGTGTTTCTGCACATTGGAGGTTTTCTCAAGGGGGCATACTTAGGACATTACTTTAAATTCTCCATAATTGCATTAATACATCAAGAAGTGGCCTCCCCCGTTACACAGCACAGAGGAGTTATAACTATTAGATAGCCCTTGCAGGGAGGATTATTGAGCCTAATTTCAAACACAGCTGTGAATATTGCAAGCTCAGTAATATTCATTGGATTTTTAATACTAAGTAAGCCCCACCACTCATGCTACATGTTGCATTCCCTGTAAAACCCTAATTCAGCCATATGCTGAAATTTGAGGGCATGATGTTTGTTTTCTTGGAGTTTTAATCCAGATGAGTGTCTGATGTCTGGTGGACCAGACACCCGTCTATATGCTGGATGCGACTTAGACCGTAGCGGGGGGGAAGGCAGGTCTGAAGGTGAGAATGAGCTGCTAGGAATGGAACAGGGGACAGCACTACATCTTTCAACACCAGTGCTGGGATAAACCCTTTAACTATTTGTGGTCCTACCATGTGAGGTTCTTTTGTCAGCAGGAGAAATTCCAGTCTTTCTTAACTCTGTGATATAGGAAGGCAGTGTTGTAAATGTAAAGTGAAAGAGAAATACGGATTTTTTTTCTCATCTACCTTACTTTTTAAATTGAAAAGTAAACTAGAGCAAGTAATTAAAAAAAAAAAACAGACAAACATAAAAGTAACACCTAGAAAATATACTACATACATCAACAATCAGAAAGTCCAGCCAGCACCAGGCATTAGTAAAGTAGGTTTGATAGCCATAGGCCACCCACTTCAGCAGCATTTCCAGTATGAAGATGTAAGTGAAGACCTTGTCAGCGTATTCCAGCATAGTCTTGATTGTTTTGCGCTGTTCAATATATATGTCTTCAAAAGCCTGTGGGTAAACACATTCAAAGATATTTGTTGTTCCCTTTTGTTACTCCACATCATGTTGTAACAAAAAAAAAAAAAAAAAAAAAAAAAAAGAAAAGGCAACAAAAAAAGGAAACAATCTTTCTTCAAGAAAAGGCGTGGGAGTGTCACTTCTATCTGATGTCTCCTTTTCTGCTAATGTGATATATGCCTGTTTTACCCCTATGGAACTATATTTTCCAGCTCACAGGAAGGAGAAGCATATATTACACAGCAACCACTTCACTGGTCAGAGATTTTTTAAAAATTTATTTATTGCTGATGGTGAATTATTCTTCTCAGAGCATTTCCAGTACTCAAAAAGAACACTGATTCTGCAGAGTGATATGCCTGAACTGAATTCTACTGAGATAATTTGGTTTCTATGTAGGTAGATCCATTTTCAATGTCCAGGGCCATAGCTGTGAAGTTTTTGAGGACAATGACAATACAATTATCTTATGTTTTTAAGTCCTGTTGCTTTTTGAAAATTTTAAGCAATAAATCATAAATCAAATTCTTCCTTTCTTAAAAAAGGCATTTGTCTAAATCAAATACCTGCTTTGCTGTTTTATTCACATTTTGAGAAACATAAAATTTCTGAGATCCTTGCAATGTTATTTACGCTTTTTGTGGGTTTTCATTTGAAAAAACATAGCTTCTGCTTTTCAGAAATTCTTCACATCCTCCAAGAAATTTTCCTTTAATTGCTTGTAATTTTTAATTATGCTGTTATTTCTTATGGAGAACAATTGATTTTATTGAATTGAAAGAACTGGAATGATCTGCTAGCTTGCGGAGATTTGGATATTTATTGATAGTAACATCCATTTTTACCCAGCCTGCTTCAAATGATTAGTGTTTGTCTACCAATCATTGAATTAATATCTGCATATCAGTAATTTTGAGTACTTAGATCAGGCACTATATGTAATCACTGACAACTTTATCTCACAAAACTGGGGAGAGCCAACACGCATCATTTCCTTCTTATAGGTGGGAGTATGCCAGAGGCTCAGCTAGCAGTGCTCTGGGCAGCTAGGAGTGTGTCTGCTCCCTTGCCCTAGGGCAGGTGTTTGCAGGCAGCCTGCAGTGTGCCTGTGCCTGCCAGATTCCCTGGCTGTAATGACAGTGAGAGTTGAGTCGTCTGGAGTGTGGCCTTGGGGTGGACGTCAGAACACAGTACAGGCAGGTCCAAAGAGACCTTTTCACTATTACACAGGCAGTTGAAGGCAGAGCAGGATTTGACATCTCCAGAGGCTTGGGCTAATCCCCTGGTCTCTGAAGCATTTTCACAAAATAAATGTTCTGTGGATGACACACACTTTAGGTTCACAAAGGCAAGATGCTAACACTGTGGGATCTCATCTCAAATTCCCTCTAAATACAATGATGGAAATTCACCTTTATCAGATCTCTTGCCAGTACTTCTCTCTCATTTAAATTCTTGTCACTAAAGGTTTTCTCCACTTGGTAGCATGAATCAAAATTCAATAGTGTAAATGTGAGTCTTTTTTTATTTCTGAGTTTTAAGTCACAGGGAAGGTGTCACATGATGTTGAGTAAAAGTTGCTTGTTTGATGATTGTGTTGATATTAGACCAAACAAAACCAAAATTATACTTAGAGAATATAATGATAGGTATAATCATAAACTGCTAATCATTAATGGTATTTTAAAGTGTTGGGAGTCATCGAAAGAATTTATAATACAGTTTTGCAACACAATTTTGCTTTATGATGTAGGAACTTAAGTAATTTACCAAAGGGTAATTGCATCTACCAGGGTAGATGCTAGATATAGCCTATGTTATCTTAGGCGCGTAGTTTGCCTGAGAAACTTCAGTTCAATATGTATCCAGGCTCACATTTATTTAAGAGTTCATCTCCAATTTCTTTATTCTTTGTCATTATTTGTATTTGTGAAATACCGTATTATTGGTATGTTTTGTTTCTTTTATTGTTACAGATTTCTATTTTGGTTGGCTTCTTTTTATTCTGTCCTCACATACTTGTTAACCCGAAAGGAAAGTCATGGTTTTACAGATATGCCTTTACTCTACATGAGTATGAGTTAGTAGAAGTTGAATTAGAAGCATAAATAATAAATTCTTATTCTTAGAAGGGAATAATTATAAACACACAGTCAATCTTTCTTGCGTTCTAGTACATAACATCTCTAGGACCCTACAAGCCAGCTCTGGCTCTTGCAGGGTATTGTGAGCTGTTTATGCCACTACAGTTACTTCCAAACTCTTTTTTTTCACCAGTGGCAGTTCTTTTCCCTGAGTTATATCAGTAAACACCAGTAAAACTAGAGAGCAAACTCAAATAACAGTTAAATATGTTCTCTTCTTTGCATGTTGTCCCTCTCCCTGCTTCAGGCTCTATTCTGTCCGTTCTTTTTTCAACAGACTGTTAAGAGACTTTTTCTACCATTCTTTCAAAGGCTTAACTAACATTTAGTTCTGCCATTTGAATTATGTATTCTTTCTGGTGGAGAAAACTAGGTTAAAACAATCTTTGAAGAGCCAACTTTTAAGAAGTTTTCTGACAACACTGTGATACTCTGTTCATGTTTTACTTACCAGAGCTCCACTACTGAGGAGAATCATAAAGACAATGAAAGTCTCAAACCAGTTGTGTTCGACAATCCTGAAGCAGGTTTTTCTAAGGTTCCACCACTGCTTTCCTCTCCCTTCTTCTATACTTACTTGACAGCACTTGAACCTTCGTACACAGCCTTTAAAACAATGTATGTATCGAGGAAGGGAAAAAAACAGAGACTTTGTTGAATTGCATTAATTTAGGTTATGCATTCTATTAATGATACAATACTACTTTTCCAGAAGCTGTGCTACCAATAGATTTTCACATAGATGACCTTCTTTTTCTCCAAAGCAAAAAAAATTAACACTGAGACAATTGGAATTTACAATTAAATGAACAAGTGAGAAGCATTTCTCATTTATCAAGAACTAAGTGCTCAATACAGTGCACACAAAACCATAAAAGTCCATGGAACATGAAGCCAAATTACAAAATACAAAGTATGAATAAAAATATACAATCTCATCCATATGTATAGTAGGTTTATGTAGTAAGATATGGGGAAGTATTGTTAAATTGTAATTTCTTTTGTTTATTCTCGTTAAATTCAGACAATGTTGCATTTATTTTATGAAAAAATTCTGTCTGCTATCTGAGTTCTGAGCTTTTCAGAACCAGTTAACTTCTCTAACTTGTGCCCATAATTTATTTAAACTTTCATGATTTAGCTGCTGACTTGATTTTGTTTCTTGTTTCATTTAGGTAGAAAAATACTAGTAACCAATAATAGTATTTTCTTTGCCAAATCCAAGTCTGATACTAGTACTAC
Organism: Egretta garzetta; assembly: GCF_000687185.1. NCBI lineage: Eukaryota > Metazoa > Chordata > Aves > Pelecaniformes > Ardeidae > Egretta > Egretta garzetta. The sequence goes on from NW_009260022.1 coordinate 1,958,837, forward strand.
TTCTCACTAGTTCAGTGTAAATGTCTAAAGAAATTCCTGTTGTCACGTCCAGAAATAACCCAACCCTAGCACTGACAGTAGCATTTACGTTCCAAACTTGAAATCTAGCTTTTGCTTACAGATACCAAAAATGACATTTATAGCCTTACATGACTGTTTTAAACCTATTCCTTTCCCCACTTCCTTTACATGCACACATCCATAAGGTTTCTCAGAAGGAAATGCCTTTGAAAAGAAAGTTTATGACCAGATTCTGGTTTTATTGAGTTGTATAAAACAGACAATGAAGGAAGCAGGAAAGATGAATACATCCACTGGAGAGACTGTTCTTGCCCCAGGTGGTACACAAAGGCCCTTCCTTCTCTTTTTGCCAACTTATAGAAGGTTCATTTAGCATTTTGCACAAAAACATCCATGTGCAGTTTTTATTTACCACTCAACCGCTGTTTCAATAATGTATACTTTATAAAGCACTTAGACATCTGTGAAGAGTGGTATAAAAATAGTGTGTTATTTTATTATCTAGGAGACTAACTAAACTCAGAAAGTACTGTAGTTAGTAATAAAATAAAACTTTTAGTAATATATGTTAAAAATAATGATAAATTTCTGATAAAATGTTTTCTTAATTGTGTATCTGATATGTAGTATCATTGTGGTATCATTATCTATATGGTAAACCATGATCTAAATGTACTACTGCTAATAATAATCATTTAAGCGTTAACAAAAGAGTAATTCAATACGTAAAGATGAATACTTAGTTTAAATAGAGAATTATTCCATAATTTATGAATAAGTATTATTAGTATTTTTGTTCCAAACACCTTCTGTGAAGCAGGCCTCTGGCTCCTGGGCTTCTTCAGGTTCAGCTTCTGGTTGCTCTTCTGCAGGAAGTCCGATATCAACTGTGCTACCTTCTGATGAGCTAGACAAATTTAACTTCTGTGAAGGAAAAAAAAAAAAGCATCACAAATGCACAGTAAATATTTTTAAAGGCAAATATTAGTTGTTTTCAGAATAAGTAAATAATTCTGCCATGTTTTTTTGTGTTCTAGTATTCGATGTAAGTAAATTGCTGATAAACGTGAAATTTGTACAATCTTTGGTTTTCCTTCTGCATTGAATGGATCCATTAACTAGAAGGTGTATCAGTGATAAATAAGGCTTTAAACAAAATTATGCTTTAAACTGAAAAATATGAATGATGATGCTAAGCCTGCAAAGCTTTATGACCACATCTAGCCGTAAGTGGCAATGATCCCTTGACGTACATAGAAATAATAAAGCTTAAATATATATGCAGGAATCTATAGTGTCTACTGAAAAGCAGGTAAGAGCCTAAATACAGCTATATAAATGAGGTGGGAGTTCAGAGGAATGCAGGAAAAAAGAACTGATCAGCAGAGAAGGCTTACTTTAGAAGTCAGCAAGTACAGATTAAAATTGCTGAAAGTCTAGCTCAGAATGAAGCAAAAACTGCATACAATAAGGCTGAGGTAGATTAAAGATAGCCCATAAAACATCAGATTGTGTTTTATAACCTAATCAAATTTTCAATAACATGATGAGCATAGACAGGAGTGGAAAGTGGAAACCAAATTTTTAAAAACTGAATGCACTTAAGCTAATCCTATCCTAAAAATTCTCAAACCATTGTAACAGGCAGCTGGGACCTGGCTGCAACCTAGCTCGTTAGTATCGTGGCTAAAGTTTGGGTAAAAATTGTGAAGGAAACATATTTAAGGATGTAGAGGTAAACAAAATAATGGAATAAATGGTCCATCAGTGCTAGGTTGCAGCAGGCTTTTTGATATTGAGGACAAAAAAATCCCCAAACCCTAACAACAAAACTGTTACTGAAGCTGTAGCCAGTCCATTTTTCAGTAACAATTCCAGGACTCATTGACGTTGAGTTGCATGGTGATTAATAAAATTTGTAATATTTTAAGTAGCCAGGTTTTAGTTAATTTCATCTTGCGGTGACTACAGAGATTGGAATAACAATGTTTCACTTTATCAGGAAAATGGGTTTATGTATCCAGTTTCAGGCTCTGTCGTTATTTGTCACAAAAACCAATTTACAGAGGTTTTTTTTTTTTTTTTCCCAAATTACATTACAGAGTTGCCTCTCTAATATTTTTACAAAAATATTGTCTACTTCAAGTAATCCAATTTTCACAAATCATCCTTTGCAGTATGATTTACCACTTTGCAAAATAATTTTGAAAACACTTTTCAAAACTTTTTCAAAGCTTTTTCATTTTTGGAAAAAACCCTTTTCATTCTATTTCTCTATTTTCTTCTAAGAAGCAGATTTTCTGTAATATTACTGTCAGCTACTTTTTGCACACTAAAATTAAGTTCTTTGTAAGCTCAGTGTAATTTACAATTTTAAGATGATTAATTTATTACTTTGCTAAGGGACAAAAGAGTACTCAGCTGAAAAAACAAACCAAACCAACCAACCAAGCAAACAAACAAAACCTCTGCAGAAACCCCACACCTTTAGAGCTGTCCCAATCAGCAAAACAGAATCCTGGCCAGCACCATAAAACTCCAGGAATGGTGCTGAAAAACTTTGTATAGTCTGAAGTCAGATGGAGCTCACCTGTTAGTGCCCTCTGGCCTGAGAAGTAGAGAATCCATGCAGTCTTTTCTAAGTAAGTGTCTCAGCAAAAACCCTGCTAATTCAAAGACTTTGCTGTTCTGGTGTTTATTGTTTCTTTTCTACAGCCCCATTATACTAACAGTCTCTATAAAATAAGGAGTTGGACTCAAATACAAAACAACACTGCTGGATGGATTCTCCAAGGAAATCTATATAATGTAACTGCTCTTTCATAAGCTTCTGGAGGAAGTCAGAAACATCACAGTACTTTCTCAATGAGATAAAAGGTAGCCCTAGTCCTACAGGTAGCTGTGCATTTACAGAAAGCTTTCCTAAACTGAATCTGTTCCCCATTGGTTGGTCATAAACCAGCTTGTGTCACACCATTTGTCTGCCTGCTCTATGATGGGTTAGAAGACTGGACTGGACTGGTCAGCACTGAGGTAGTTGTGGGGAGAGTAGATGACAAGTTGTTTTATTTAGAAATTCTTCATGCTGGGGCAAGTTCATAATATGCTCAAGTACATTCTTATAACCTCTATTGTGGCAGCAGTTCAGCAGCTTGAGTCACAGCCAAATTATAAGATATTTTGGCTAATATTTAACAGGAAAAGAAACACTAATGCTTCAGATATTAATTTGGAAATGGGAACAACACTGTCTCTGAAATAGGTTACTATGGGCAGAGGCTGTTCTATACAGATCTCCTTTCTCAGATTGCACATAGCTTAACACTGCGGGTTTTTTTAAGAACTTGAGAGGGCTTATGCACAATGTAGTAATGGCCGTACAGAATTCAGCTAGCCTAAAATTAGGTGTCTGAAGTACTGTTAGCAATACAACAGTGGCAGTGGAAGATGAGCTATCCCACAAAGAAACTGGATTGCTACCAGAATGCAAACTAGCTAGTTTAAGGTTGAGGTTCCTCAAGTCAGAAAATTAGTTTTCTTAAATATCTGGAAAGATAATTTTCTGATTTGACTAAAATGTCAACAAGCTAAGTCACAGGAACAGTTATAGCCTTAATGTGTTTTTTAAAAAATACAGTTCTCAACTTGGCTTTATATCTATAGCCTGCTTTGGTATTCCCTTAGCAACATGAGATATTTTTAACTTTTGATACTATTTTTTGGTTTTAACAATTAAGTGAATTTGAAGTATATGGAAAAGTCTATGGTTAAAACTTATTTTTATGGGAACGTAACCACAGAAGAGCTGACAATTTTAAAATCTAAAATAATTCCAGTGCCTGAAGAAAATAGATAAACTATCTCTATGTTTTCTGGTTTATACCTGCTCACAAAAAAATCCCTTAGAGGGGGATTTTTTGAGTGGCAGAGAGAAGATGTATGACACTCCTCATGGGACCCTTGTTACAGAAAGCAAACAAAAGTTTCTGGTGGAATAAGTCTGGAGCTAAGGCACTGCCCTGCTCTACTGGTTGTTGCAATTACGATATGGACCATAAACAGTTCTTGTGGATTAGTTTGATCTCCTATTGCCTGGCGTCTGATCACCTCTTGGAGACTGTAATTTTTAACCTTTTCTTACACTTTAGTTCATCAAGAATTAAACCCTCCTTTGTGCACCCATTTATGCCCACGAGCAAAGAAGTGTCAAAATAACAAATGATCAAGAACTGAATACACTGGCTTACGCTGAAAAAAAAAGAAAAATACTCAAAAGATCAGAGAGAAACGCACAAAATATCTAAATACCTCTTTGCTTTCTTCCAGGTCTGACTCACTACTAAATTCCTCTGTGTTTAGATTTTCAAAGTCGGATTCACCCACAGCAATGGGCACTGTCACAGTGAGGCTTGGGTTGTTTATGAATGACATGTAATCACTTTCATCAATTATGTATTTTTCCACACTGCTACCTGTGCCTATGCCACTAGTTGTTCCATTCGCATCTTTAATATAGTCATGATCCTTGCTTAGTTCCACAGTTGTATGGTTAGAAATACAGCTATTTTTGTTGTTCAAATCTTCAAGTGGTTTGATTTCATCTAAAGCTTTTTGTTTTTTAACAAAAGCTTTTTGGATGAATTCACGTGCTTTTCTTTTCACATAATCTATGCCTTTCTGCATTCTTGCTACTGCAATTTGGAGATTATTCATTTCATTGTCATCATCTGTCACGGCAAGGTTGTCTGCACTAAATGAGCTCAAGAGCAAGGCCAAAAATAAGTTCAGTACCTGCAGAAAGATTAAAAAAAAAGGTTGTTCTAGACTTTATCCCAACAAAGAACATTTATTTTATTAAAAATTTTCTTATTACTGACATTGAAGACTGAAATCCCAATAATTCACCATAACCAAAGAAAAGTACCCTCAAAACTTTTTCTCTTTGCCATAAAAAACTGAGCTTTTTAAATTTTGCTTAGGTTCTGTTCACTATTCGAAAATATTCCAACAACTGACTAATACCTGTAAATGTGTTTTTAAATCCCCACAGTATATAAATATTTTGGTGCAAAATCTTATCATCTAAAAATGGAGATAACAGATTTGCTGTTCAGCATCATTTAAAAGTTTAATTTATCCCATCACACAGCAGAAATTAGATTATTTAGGTGACTAATCATATGGGATAAGTAATAAAAAAAATCCACAGCAAATGGTTTATAGAGAGCCCATAAACTAAAATTATTTGAAGCACAAAATATTTACAAAGAGCCAAAAGACAAATTAAGAACGTGACTAAGTGCTCATTGCAACATTCTTAGGATTTTGATATTGCAGAATACTTTGTTCTTAATCCAAAAAAGCTCTTAAGTTTAACTTTAAGCATCACTTGAAACCACCTGCTTAAGTGCTTTGCTGAAGCAGAGCCAGAGCACTTATTCACTTCAGGATTGAGCCCACTCTATTGCCAAATAATTTTTTGCTAATGCTTTGATTACGTACCACTAGGTTTCCAATCACCATGACCATCATGAAGACTGTAAGGCACATGGCTTGGCCAGCAACCTCCATGCAGTCCCACATTGTTTCTATCCATTCTCCACACAACACTCGAAATACGATCAAAAAAGAGTGAAAAAAATCTTGCATGTGCCAGCGTGGAAGCACACAGTCACTTGCGATCTTGCAGACACATTCCTTGTAGTTTTTCCCAAACAGCTGCATCCCAACCACAGCAAAAATGAACACAATAATGGCCAGCACCAGAGTCAGATTACCCAGAGCTCCCACAGAGTTACCAATAATTTTTATCAGCATATTTAGAGTTGGCCAAGATTTTGCCAATTTGAAAACTCGTAACTGGAAGAAAAGAAAAATACTGTTAGGACAACTAGCAAGAGAGAAAAAAAGATATTTTAAAGTTAATTTGTGGAAGGATATTACTGCAAAATATGCCCCGAGCATGACTGTTTGGAGGGTATCCTCTTGTCTAAAAGCATGAAGATGAAAAATTTTGTGAAGTTAGAGCTTGATATCCTCAAAGGATAGTTTTTACTGAAGGCCAAAGTTGTTACCGGTCATATTAGATGGAATTTAAAATTTAGGGTTCGTCTGTTAAAGCCATATGGGCCACTTTTCTATGGGTATTTGTAGAACAGATCTATTCCTGGCATGCCAATCAGGGGACAATACATCTAGTGAGTTGATTTGTTTCTGCATAGCAGGATGTTTAAAGTGTGTATATACACTGGAAACAGGCCCAGGGCACCCACTGCTATCTATCTGTCTGGATCTCCATCAATTGCCATTGAAGACAGTAAGATACCACAAGTAATAAGGTTTTGTACTAATGAAAGAGACATTAGGCTCAGTACTGTGGCAAACATCAAGCAAATTTTTAAGGCAAAAAAATATATTATTTTAATGAAGCCCCATTGAAAAATCAGTGCAATTGATGTATACTTACCAATCTGAATGATCGAAGAACTGAGAGTCCTTCCACATCTGCAAGACCAAGCTCGACCAAACTAAGCGTTACAATAAAACCATCAAAAATATTCCAGCCTTCCTGGAAATAATAGTAAGGATCCATTGCAATTATCTTGAGAAACATTTCTGCTGTGAAGATTCCAGTGAAGACCTGAATTCAAAATGCAGTTTGTTATTTCACTGTGAAATATAATATTACATATTCAGATGTTTAGTTTTTTAATTCAAGTTACGTATCTGCAATGCCTTATCCAAAACTGATACTTAAAATAGTTCAGTGTACTGTAGTGATTTATTATGCCCACCTTCCCTTAACAAGTGCCACGCAAACTAAATGATTTTTTCAATTAATTAAATTTTATACTAAACAAATTACATAAAATTCTGTTTTAGAACATTTATAATCCAATTTCAACTCTATCAGGATATGGACTTTCTCCTCCTGTACTGTACAAACAATATCGCAAATTTGATTTTCACAACATAAACCAGAATGCTTTCCAAGAAATTACATGGTATAACATCTTTCTTGGTATATTAATTACATTATACAGCAGCATGCATGAGGCCAAATCTAAGACTCCAGAGGGGCAGCTCCTTTGCTGGTATAACCTGCCATAACCCCATTCAGTTCAACCGAGATACGATTATTTATATCAGGCGGGGATCAACTGAGATACAATTTGCTGAAGCTGAGGAACTTCTACCTGGGTGTTGCCAGTAAGTTTAGTGAAGTTGACTGGCTCAATCACTTTAATGTCAGAAATGAAAGAGCACTTAAGAATGCATTTTGAATATGATCATGGGATGCTATGCTAAATGAAGTAGGAATCGTATTTGGGAGCCACTAAGGTAGTAACCCTGAGTAGCTTTGAGAGAAGTCTTAGAAGAATTTCCTATAGGATAGGAATGTACTAAAGCCACCATTAAAGGCTGCCTGAGCCCTGATTTGAAACGCTTTCTTTTTTTGGTTTTGATAACCCATTTTCAAGCAAGCTGAACAGAAAATGGGACAGCTAAAGAGAATAATCTAACTGGGATAATCAGGAGATGGACAAGAACAGTCTGGCTTGCTCTGCCTAGGAATACCAATGCTCAAAATAGATTTTATTACATTCTTTAAATACACTCCAGACACAGACACAAACACCAGAGAGGGAAAGGTTACTATTTTTTAAGCTACAGGATTGGAACCACTGAGGAAGAGGTAGGAATGAATAAATACAGTTTGAAACACTGACTCAGGTTCCTAACGATGAGGATGGTGAGGTTCTCAAGGAGCTTTGAAGTGGAGCAGGTGAACCCTGAGAGCCTGTATACTGCAGAAGGGTTTTATGTCAGGGAGCCTGAGTGGAAGAGCATTGTGCTTACAGCCAGGTGCTCTCGCACTCCCTTTGTAGTCAGATGTACACCAAGATTTATATGGCATTTTCTGGGTTGGAAAACAAACCTATAAAATGCTACAATACAAGATTTTACATTTTACTAGGAAAACCAGATTTAGAGTTTTCCTTATTTTAAGTATATGAAAACCAGCTATGCATTTATCTATTAATTCGTCCTTCTAAATGCTGTAGTTATTTACAACGATTATTAAAAATCCCATTATAAGAAATCAATTCTTAAAGTAAGAGACAAAGTAGGACTGCGGCTGCAGATAATTCTATGCAATCAAGCCTGTCAGTTCAAAAACATCAGAGCTACAAAAAATTAACTAACTCCTGAATTCTTTAATAATTTATCTTTTTGAAGTAGAAGGGAGAAAATATAGTTGACAACATGAGCTTACTAATTATCTGATGATAAAAAATATAAAAACTATAAGAGGAAAAAGTACTGCAGGGTATTTTTCATAGTTTTACATGAAGTATATAAAGCAAACAACCCACATATGCACATAAAAAGTCTTTTACAGAAGAAAATTCTAGGAATGCTTTTAAATGGCTCTTTTAGCTATTGTAAACCTGTGCTCAGGAAACAGGAATTAAAAACACATTCATAATTTAAAGATTTGTATTGATTGAACAAGTAACACTATGTTTATTTGCATAGTGTCTTTTTCATGGAAGTAATGCATTTCCTGGTTCAGTAGTTAGACAAATCAACTTCCGTTTAAGATGGACTTTACTTAATGTAGCATTAGTGCCATTTTTTAAATTTTTAATTTGGCTTAGCAGAACACTGCAATATATTGATTTTACAGCATCCTAAGTTACATGAGCCAGGGTTCACAGTGAAATTTCCAAAAATGTTCTGATAGAGTCATATCTGGTGACCAATAAATGTCCCAGAGACCAATAAATGTCCAAGAAGTCTACTTTCTAAAGAGTAAAAAAAAAAAAAAAAGCTGTTAAACCTCCCTCTTTCAGTTATTTCAGACATACCTCCTTCCAAATCATGAACATAAAAACCCAACAGACTTACCAGATTTCCGACTGAAAGTACGTTATTGAATTCATCAGTCATCGGATAATGTTCCATAGCCATAAAGAGCGTATTTAAAACAATGCAAATTGTAATAGCCAGGTCAACAAATGGGTCCATTACCACTAAGTTGACGATGTGTTTTACTTTTAACCAATGCGGACTGCAGTCCCAGATCAGGAAAATATTTGCAAATTTATACCAACATGGTGGACATTTCTGTCTTGATTCTTCGAGTTCTGTGGGAAAAAGAAGTTCATACAGGTAACTATGTGATTGCTCCAGCATTCCTCAATCCTATATGAATTTTGCCAGTCAAGTTGTCAGTCTAAACTGGTACTGATTAACATCCAATAAGCATGCCCTTTTTACAGGGCCTTTCATGAAAATCTATAAAAATTGCTATGAAATGTATTTATTTTGTTCAAAGCTTATGTATCAAGTACAGCTTCTTTGTATTCCAATCACTTTTCTGATCATTATCAATGTATGCATCCACTTGTATTATATTTTTTGTTGTTCCTTGATTACAATTCAGCCTGTTCCTCCCACTTACTGTTCTATTATGTAAATATTTTTATTCCAAAATTTGCAATGCTTGGGTGAAAATTTTCAATATAATTTTAATTCCTAGTTCAAGAAAAAGACATTTTTATCACCTAGAATAGCACTTCTTTAAAGAGTAACTGAATAAATGTAACTGCTAAAAATACATATATATTTTAACAATGGTTGCATACATATGAAAACTGTTCAGTGGCCTTTTTGTGTCCAATAATATATTTTTAATTAATATGTGTAAGCATCCACTCAGTTATGACCACCAAACATAACTTTGTAGTCCTGATGACCACATGAGGTAGACAGTAGCAAAACAATGAGACAGAAATGCTTACTTGGGTAATAACTTTAATGCTTACTTGTGTAACAACCTTAATGAATAAAGATCTTTGAGTTTACTGATAAATATGTGTCACTTTGTGGGACAGTATCTGTTAAGTAAGCTATTTTAAATCAGTTTTTAAGTTTCAACTCAAATTTTCAGAAGTCCATTGAAAAAACAGGTATTAAATATTAAGCTTTGTGTAGTACACACCT
>NW_009260022.1:1968954-1996277 GCF_000687185.1 Egretta garzetta
GAGCCTGATATTCTCTTCCTCATTTCTGTTTCTGTAGTGGTGCCCTATACAGAGAACAATAATAGGTGAGACCATGTTGAAGTAATAAGATAAGAAAATACTATATAGAACCCTGTTATTAATGTCTTAGCTTGGATACGTGCTTCGTGCACTTCAATTTTTATCATGTCAGACTTTTATTACTTTTCAGTATCTGAAATAATTTTAAAATTATTTTTAAATTGTTATTTAAACAATTTTTAAAAGATATGAGGCAATAATTACCTACTTTTCAAGACAGGGTTTAACTTTTGCTTTCTTTCCTTCAAGCCATGAAAAATGATTTAAACAAACGGAAAAGGATTGAGTTCCAAATATTGCATACATTTTTTGCAAACTGTAATTCTTTTCCTTGCTTTTGCTGACAGAATATTCTGGGGTTTGTAACATAATTGTCTTTTCCCCTAGGCAAACTGTAGCCAGTAAAAAAAGTCTGACTTCCTCATGCTTCCTCATGCTGGTATTTTTTTAGTAATGTGAGTAGACAACTTCGAACTAAGCAAGAAATTTTTTTGAGACCTCTTCTCTTACCTTGTATATGGTAAGAGAATGGCAGCAATACGTGCTGCACATATGTTCACACAGACATTTGTATTTTTGAAAGTATGTATTGAAATGTGATCTTCCAATGAACTATTTGTTGTCTGCACTTCAGAATTCCACCAGCAATGGATGGAAAAATATAGGGATGAGAAATAAATTATAACAAAGAATTGAGAGCTTCCTTACATTTTCAATGGGGCTGATAAGGAAGAATGTTATCAAAATTAACTAATAAAGCTAATTTTGATATAGTGGTATTGGCAGCATCATATTGATTGCAGCTATATGGTAACAGTTTTGTATACTATTTTCAATTGTATAGTAACTGATTTTGCAGACCATAGCCAGATGGACCTTTAGATCAGCAAAAGTAAAGTATAGCACAGTAATACAGTAAAGCATAGTGCTCTTATGAATGTGCAAGTAAGTTAATATTTTATTACTTGGAAACTGCAAATTGCATTTGTTAGTTATGTGAATATTTGTAAGTAAATGCTTAGGTTGCAAACCTATCTTAGCTGTTTTATTTATTAAGGATTTTACAAGATGCAAGAGCATTCACAGCTTGACCAACCAGGAAGCATTGCCAAGGGCTCCATTCTGTAGAAAACACTGGCTGGTGCAGTAAGAAAAGGCCACGATGCCTAAGCTATTTAAAACTTTCTTACATTGTCATCAGTAGCTGGTTTATCTATTATCACCTCTGGCAGAAGCTGTCCAACAGGCGATGTAGGAACAGATGGTCCACCAACCAGGGAAACCACCCCATTGCAATCCACAGTGCTGTGCATCTTCCCATTCACTGGAAACACTGCCAGCATCCTGGATGACCTACTGGCCTGACTAATGTTACTGTTGCGCCGTTCACCATGTCTGCGCGGCACAAAGAGAGAATCTCTTCTGCTATCATTGTCTTCAAAAGTGCTGTGCTCATCATCAGCAAAGTCATTTTCTGATCCTATATCCTTTGCTCTACCTCTGAAGCTGAAAAGACTTGTTCTGCTGTTGCGCCTTGGAGAAAACAGGGAGCCTCGAATGCTCAGCAAAGACTGCAGGCAAACAAAATTTGTGATTGTTAGCTGAAACCTTCAAACTTAGCATAGTTATTAGGATAACATAGGGGTTTTTTTTTCTTATGTGAGGGTAACCATTTTTCCCAGAAGCTAAATACTGCTGTGAAATTTTTGTATGTATTTCATTATATTTATAATTTGCAGAGACAAATACCACTGTTCATGGATTCTTAAAACAAAACCAATTTTGAGCACTCCTTTCTCCTAATGTCAGTTAGAGTTGCTGAGTAGAGTAGTTGCACAACATCCATCAAGCAAAAAATGGAGTCTATATGTGCACATTCTTTCACATATGCAGCATCCTGCACATACTGAACCAACCTCCAAACTTCATTGAAGAAGGAGGAAAACATGAGTCTATCATAATGGAGAAATACTGTAGCATTTTAATAGGTCTAGATAATACATAATCACTCTACCACCCCACGCCCCACAAATAAATCAGAGAATATTTTAATATGATTTTTAAACAATCGTATTACAAGAATAGAGATAGGAGGTTACATTTAATTCTTTGTGGTTTTTTACAAGACAATCTAGCAGCTATAGCACTTTTTCTTAAGCACTAGCAACAATAATAAGGTTTAATGAAAATCTCAGTGTTTCCTTTCTTTAGGTAGTAGGGTCATATTACAGTACCAGGAAAACTAAAGTAGTTTTGTAACAACCTATAATGCTTTAAATGTATGCGTCTAGTAAAAATAGCTATATGCAATACCTGATGTGGAGAAGAATATTTCTTTTCGTATGTCAATCTATTGCCTTCAATAGATAATCGGAAACCTTTCCTTCTGATGCTTTCTTCTGATTCAGACTTGTGAAATTCATCTTCATCTTTTTCCTCTCCTCCAGACTGCTCTTTTTGTTTTCTTTTTTTCCTTCTATTTCTCCTCTCTTTTGCACTCTTGGAGCTCAATTTTGATGCCTCTGAGGAACTTTCTGAGAGCCCTCCTGCTTCTCCCCCAGCGCTGGGCTCCCTGGACTCTGCAGATGCTGTTACTGCTGCTGCTGCCACTGCTGCTGCCTGCCATGTTGCAAAATGAAGTTGTGTCACTGAGCAAATCCCAATATCATGGGGGATTTTAAAGCTACTTATACAGAATTTCTAGTCCAAACACCCTATATCTTAACACTTTCCATAGGATATCCTCTCCCTGTTTTTTTTCTAATTTTTATTACTCAGTTGACTCAAGATATGTGTTGGTCATAGCCTTCTTTCATCTTTCATGAGTAGTTTTTAAATGCAGAAGTCTAACAGACTGTTTTAATGACAATAGACTAAGAAAAACATAATGAATAATGTATACCTAGTTTTGAATATTCCTTCTTGATTATGGCTGGATCATTCACAGTACAATGTCTTTAGTGCAGAATAGAAAATCTCTGAGCTAGCACTGTTGTTGAAAGCCCAACAGGGTTTTTTATAACTCTAAATTCAGAAAGCAGAGGGTGAATATCTCTAGTAAAATTAGTTACATACCCTTCTGCATTACTACACCATAAATTATACCTGAGCGGCTTCCTGTTGCTTCTTCAGTTGTTCCAGCATCTGTTGAAATTCTGCCTCTTTCTGTTCTGCTTCTTCCATGGTTGCTTGATTCTGTTCTTCATAGGCCATGGCGACCACAGCCAGGATCAAGTTGATCAGGTAGAAAGAGCCCAGAAAAATCACCAGAACAAAGAATATCATGTATGTTTTCCCAGCAGCACGCAGCGTCTGGAAATAAGAACACACTTATAAGCAAGAATAGGTTAACAGAAGTTCTGTTTTCCATATTGTTAACATGAAGATAACGTAAGAAAATTTATTTTAGGCCTCCTGCGTTATTGGTGCAAACATATTTAGTCTGTTTTGCCTGAAAAAGTTCTCACCAATTGATAAAGGTTTTCCCAGAAGTCTTGAGTCATCAAGCGAAATAGTGACAAGAAAGCCCAGCTGAAGGTGTCAAAACTTGTGTAGCCATAATTGGGGTTTCTACCAGCTTTCACACATGTATATCCTTCTGGGCACTGCCTACAAAGACAAACTGGGTGTTATCTTATATGGTTATTTTAATATTATCACCTGGAATGACCAGGAGAAGATTAGTGTCAAAAAGTGGATTTTTCTTTAGTTAATCAGACTAGAAATAATAGCAGTTGTGATTTATAATAGAAAATTACTTTAAAGTGCAGTAGAAAAATTAAGCAGGAAAGGCACATAAAAATTAGTGTCAAAAGTTTAATCTAAGCTTCTAAAACATAACATTCCAAATAATTTCTTCAGTTATCAATGTTGTGACATTAATGTCAATGTCAGTGTTTTCTACTGTCCGAGCCTGTTAGAACTCATATGTGCAGCTGGAACTGCAAATTAACATGCATTTTCCAGCTGCTACATCTGTTACTTCTCATCCATGCAGGAGCTACACTAATACCAAATCATTGATTCATTCATGCAAAGATGTAAACTCATCTAATCAATTCACTGAGCTCTGACCAGGAACCCAAATCCTCAGTGTAAAATCCTAGTATTTCTTACGTGAAAGAAAGTGGTGACTCAAAATGTAGCCCCCCTCCAACTGTACATCTAAAGAACGTGGATCTAATTTGTACACAGTGCAATGATATGATGAAATTTGGTCTTACCCAGCATCAGAACTATTTCCGCAAAGCAGAGCATCATTTTGCCCTTCCAGAAAATAAAAATGACCTGTTTAGAAAAGAATTTTTAAAAAGTTTTAAGATTCTGAATATGAAAGTTTTCTTGCAGCTCTATGAAATAAATAGTCCCAGCTCTAAAAGTGTTGAAGTGATTTTAGATGCAATTTTGAACAAGCAGTATAATGCCACTTGTGACAGTTGTCCAATATGTGAGCGCTGCAAAAAACCACCCAGATGCCAATGGCTCTGACTTATGGGTGCGTGCATGCTGCAATTAGCCTGCTGGTTGGTGTGAAGGCCCCGGTATACATCTAAAATTAACTCAGACAGAATTACTGCAACAGTCACGAACTTGAGTAGGCAAGATTTTAGGAATATGGGATGAAATTATTGATCACCTTAGGAAAAAGAAATCATGTAATTTCCACCAAATCACCCTGTAACCAACCATCCCATAATCTGTATAGTAATCCTGTATTTAAAGGGCATTTTAGATGGTTTAAACAACAAAGACGTTGACCTGTCTATTCTTAGAAGAATAAAGCGATGATGTGTAAAATGTTGTGCTTATTAAGATTCACTTTGACCATATCCTTAAGTGCTTTTCTTTTTCCCCTCAAAGCAGATGCCTGCAGTTGATAAGCTCTTGCTTTTGGAAGAATTATCACAGGAGGAGCATGCTCCTGTAGTAACAATCTCCCACTTAGTCATAGGCTTAAGGATGCCATTTACACAGGGTCAGACCACGTAGCCCAGAATCCTGTGTCTGATGGAGACCAAAAGCATTGCCTTGGGATGTCTGTAAGGACAGGGCAGGGACATGATGATACTCCCCTAAGCACCTCCCCAGCTTCCAATACTTCTGAAGCACAGCAGCTTTAGTGTTAATGTGGTACCTTTTTTGCTTCCTGAGAGGATTTAAACCCTCCATTGGATTTCTTTTCCATTGAACTGGCCTGTTAGGTTCGCTTAAAATGATCTCATTTGAAATGCTAGCAGCGCAGCTGAGTTTAAACTTGACCGTGGCTGTGCCGGCTGTTCTGCCCAAGCGGGGTTACTACAGAAGCTAATGAATTTTGAGCCTGAGGAGGTATCACAAGCTACTGGCTCAGCACATTGATTTGCTGCAGGAAGGACATGGAACCCCGGCCAGCTGCGTCTCTCTATCCTGTAAGTGAAATTCACCATCTGGAAAAGCTGGGTTTTAAGCTGTATGTAGACCTTGTTCTGACACTCTGTGAGGGACTGGATTTCAGTATCTAATGATGCATCTATGTCTTACATGGTACAACCTTTTGTACTCTGCAATGTGCACAACCCTATGTGCGGCTGCTGTCATTCTGGGCTGGTATGCATTGCAGAACTGCACTGCGCTGAAATACAGCTGTAAATAGTAAAGTTAGCTGACATGATGCTGACCACAGCTGACCCCTACGAGGCAAATCTTATTCTGCATTATGTCAGCTAATCATGATTAAAACATGCTGGAACATAGCAGCTGGTTGGGAAGAATGCAAACCTGACTTGATATAGTTTATGTGGAGCAGTCAGTCATGATCAGTACTGCATCCCCTGAGCCGAACCGCTGAAACAGGGTCTGTATCCAAGTTCAGACAAGATGTGCTCTGTAAGCACGCTGTACTTGCCAGCTCCACAGGCAATAATAGTCACCCAGGCTTTCTCTGAGTGCACTGATACAGCTGTGACAAATGCTCAAAATATTATCATGATAGAAAAACTTTTATAACAACACAAGCTGAGCAGTATAAGCATGTGTCCCTAACTAGATGCAAAATTCTGAGTTGTATTTTACCAAAGTAATGTGAAAAGTCCCTCACTACATCAAAGGTATATGTTTGGCTCCCCTTTATTTGATTGGAAAATGGGAAAAAATCCCTGGTAGGTGAGCACTTCAAAGTAATTTACAGTTGTTTGGGTAAACCTAGGTCAATGAATGAGAATAATTTTTATTTCACAAAATAGATTGTGAGAACTTGTTTCCTAGAAAAGATTGCTTATGGCAAGCTTGCTAAGATAAACTTAAACTTATCTAGCATTAATTTTATGAGACTTGCTATGTAAAATGAGCACAATGGCAAAATTAGGGCTTACGTGCCCTTTTTTTTAATAGCATACACAACCATTGGCATAACAATTTCTTTAATTCCTACAAAAGATAGTGCTATTGCACTGCTCGGAGCTCCAGGTAAGTCCCATCTTATTGCCCTGTGCACAACTGGTTTAAGAGCCATTTCTGTACCCTGTCTGCCCACCTGGAAGAAGAGAGCAGGAAGCTGTGAGAAGATAATTTTTCTCTTTGAAACTGTGGGTAAGCAAGGACAAGCTTATCAACTTCATAATAAGACTCAAAATTTCATTATAAATGTCATAGTATGTATGAAATCCTGTGTAAATATACCAAAGAGTCAAGTAGCCATTCAATAAAGTATTTTCTGTAACTAATTCAAACCAGCGTCAGTTCTTCTTTAAATCAAATGAAATCAGAGCTTGAGTTTCTAGATTCTTCATTAAAAAGCCAGAAAATTACATTTGACCTTGAAGTCTAGGTCTTCGTTAGGAGACTTTGCTTAGTCTTTGTTATACCCTCTGGCATGGGATTGACATGAATTCACATGTTCAAGTAACGTGGGTTTCACAAAAAGATTGCATCTCGATGTAAGACATTCAGATGGAAATCCACCACAGTCATTGATCAGCCGTGTGATCACAGTTAGAAGCTGTCTTACTTCTGTTGGAAATTTGTCTGGCTTTGACTTGCAGCTATTGAACCTGTTATATCTTTGCCTCCTAGATCAAAGATATGTCTATGATGAAATTTCTGTTCCCCATGAGGTTTTTCTCAACTGTGATCAAATCACCCCTTAAACCTTCTCTTTGATATGCTAAGTAGGTGAGCTCCTGGTCTATCTTGGTATAAAGCATGTTTTCCAGTCCTTTAATCATTTTGCTCTTTTCTGAACATCCTCCAATTTTTCAACATTCTATCTAAATTGAGCTTTATATAGTATTCCAGTAGCAACTGCAGTAGCGCTAAATACAGGGGTAATACTGCCTTCCTGGTCAATTATTTATGTGAACAGGATACTATTTAGCTTTTTGGCTGCAGAGTTTTAACCTTAATTTGTCAGAGTACTGGCTGCTCCACAGTGCCTTGGTTGCCTTAGCCTCTCTATAGCTAAGGGCTTTCCAATTACATTTCTATAACCTGCCTCTCAGTTGCAGCTCTGCAACCTTTCACATAAGCTGCTGCGGCAGTGTTTTCCAGATCCTCTGTGGCACTATTTTTCCTTTGTTCTCATGCTATTTTTCATGTTGCTGTTATTCTCATGACGTTATATCTGCAAACACATTATTGTGTCAGCAGGTACTCACGGGGAACAATTGTCTCTGGTGTGAGATTTGCCCCCCTTTCTCCCCCTTTTTCCTACTCCTTGCTTGTAGCTTTTGGTTTGTATCAGGTAACCTAATAATGTGCATGTACAAGCTTAAAAAACAACCAGCCATGCAGCATCCACCCCAATCGAAGTGCGTTCCAATTAGTGCTAATAGTGCTGTAAGCAGGAACAACCTGTAGGGAGTTTGAGGAGAAGCTAATAAAAAAAATACATAGTTGCCATGGGAAAAGCATTATGGAGTGATCATTGCTGCACTGGAAAGGATACCCAGGGGAGGAGACTCACCTGGGGACCCCAATACTTCTCTTTGCAGCTGCCTACTGTGGTCAGTTTTCCCTTTCCACTTCCCCTTTCTTTCTTTCTCTCCTCTTTAGTTCTTATTTTCCTCCAAAAGTAACTGGCATTTTTAGAGACGATGTATACCATCAACTACAATCTTATGCATGTGAACCTGTCTCAACATGAGTGGCGCAGCACTGATTTTTAGAATAAGGAGCTTAAGTTTTCAACCTCACATTTACCTGTACTGAAATGCATTTCTTTATCTATTCTCAGTTTTCCAGACTGCTCTGTATCAGCAAAATTGGTTGGAAAATCATGCTTTGGGAAATTTTCAAAAAGGAAAGATGCATCAAAACAACTTCTGAAGATGTTTGTCTGAGATTGTTGCTGTTCAAGGTTTTAACTAGTCTAGATGGTGGAAGAACGCTTATCAAATTTGCAAATGATACTGATCTGATAAGGGTGGTGGTGAGTTTGAGGAAACAATTACAATTTAAAAGATCCAGGACAGCTGGATGGATGGTCTGAAAAAATAGGGTGCTGTTTAGGCTGGAACAATGAACTGTGCAAATACAAAGTGGGAACTCAATGAGGTAAAAGTCTGTAAAAGATTCAGGAGGCAGATAAAACACAAGCTGAACAGGATTTAATGATGTTACAATTGTAAACAAAAGCAAGTCCTAGCCTAGGATATATAGAACAGAAGTGTAAGTTACTATGCTACCACATAATCCTTATTCTCTACTCAGTACGCCTCATGTGGAGGAGAAATGCCTAGGTGTGGGTACTGCACTTTAAGAAGGATGTTTACAAGTAAGAAAGGGTCCAGATGGGAGATCGAGATCCAGAAAATAAATTGTAGGAGAACAGGGTTAATTATCTGGGTTGCTCAGCATACAAAAAGAAGACTGAAAGAGGAGAGAGCAGGGCATGGCAACATACGAATAGTCTCTAAACACTTCAGAGACTGTGATTAATGATAGGGAATAATTTGGTTTTGATGCCTGTGGTGAAGTTGATAAGAACAATGAGCATAAATTGCAGCAGGAAATTTGTTAGACCCTAAAAAAAACCCCAAATCCCTTTCTAAAAATAAGGATATTGAAACACAAGAATGGATAGATGATGAAAATACTGGAGACCTCACAGAATGTCGGAAGTCTCTGATGTCTGTCAGAAATGGCATAGCAGTCTGTTGCTGATCTTGCTTTGGAATATGGGAATGGAAAATGTTTATGACTATTAGGTAATTTTAAGAATTTGGACCTCTTTCTGTCTCAAGAGAGATGTGGATTTGGCAGAAGGAGCTGAGAAAAAGAGCTGTATCATCTAGAGAGCCCATGTTCCTTGTTCCCTCTTCCATGCCGGCCTTTGGAGCAGGTCTATGAGAGAGAAAACACACTTCTCCTGCTCTGTCTTAACTAAATGTTCATGTCTTCCCCTCTTTGTTTCTAAGAACTGGGTCAGCCACAAATCACTTCAATAAGAATTATGCTGACAATACTTACTTTCATCTTCAATGTACCCCTTCCAGTCAAATGGAGTCACTGTTGAATTAACCAATGTACCATTTTCACCTATGGTGCTGTTTAGCTGGGAAGTAATATTTGTTTCCAGAGTAAAATTTTCTGGAGGCCACTGCAGGCATTTATTCCTCAAGTTGCCCATGAACAGCTGCAGCCCTATTAGTGCAAATACACTCAGACAAAACACAGTCAGGATCATAACATCCGAGAGCTTCTTCACAGATTGAATTAGGGCTCCCACGATAGTCTTCAAGCCTGCAAATGCAAAGGAATTTTTATTCTGATGTTAAAAACTTTTTAAAATCATAAAAATGACAGTGTCTCCCAGTAAAGTTATAGATTTCATGCAGAAGCCCAAATGATTGCAGTGTCTGTGAAATAACATTTTTGTGAAGAGCTTTTTCACTTGTGAAAATGAATAAATAGCTGAAATTTATGTTCATTTGAAACTGTGAATGGAATGAGTTGCATATATTTCAAACCACTTGTTTTAATGCTAAAACAAGTGACTTTTTAAATTCATGCTGTACATGAATCTCACATAAAAGTCTTCTTTCTTTTTATTTGTCAATACCTCTTGCCCCAAACCTTTGCTACTATCAGTTTTATAACATACTAGATTTAGAAGACAGTAGTAAAAAGCCTGTTCAGCAACAAATAGGATTAGAAGTTAATGCTATAAAACTGGAGGTGGTTTGGAAAATCATAGAATTTTAAGATAATAAATCCCCCATGCAATGCCCATGCTATTCTTTATTATCTTATTCCTTCATCTTCTTACTAAGTCAACATTTCAAACAGTTCTATTTTTTTAGACACAAATATTCACAACAAATACCACATAACATCATGTAGGTAAGATACACATGGGTAAGAAAACTTCAGGGATACTGATATTCGTTGAATGTGGAGAAGAAAGCTTGACATCATACGATGCAGACCACACACGCTGTGTACTGCAATGTCTCATGCAAGAATCTGTTAAACTCAAAGGCTGATTTCAAAAAGAAAGAGCTCATGTTAAAAAGCAATGAATCAGAGATTTCAGTGAATTCTAATATCTTCCGATTCCTGCTTTTTTGTGGAAAGAAATAAGACTTATGTTTAAAAAATATGAATTCTGTTTCAGTGAATTAAAGTCAGCCTCAGTGTTTAACCTAGCTCTCACCTGGAATGACTGATATTGTTTTCAAAGCTCGGAGAACTCTGAATGTTCTCAACGCTGAGACATTGCCCAGGTCCACAAACTCTGTCACATATCTGTAATAGGGGAGTTCACACACAAACACAATGACAGGATAAAAAGGAACAGTTGGGAGGTACGAGGGGCCTAACACCTTACACCAGTTACTTCTTACCTGGGATTACAGAAATAGTTTTCAAAGCTCTCAATACTCTGAAAGTTCGAAGAGCTGAAACATTGCCTAGGTTTACAAATTCTGTTACATACCTGTAGGATTAAATCACAGTTATTCAGAATTTAGGCAAAGTTTATGCTACTTACTTGGGTCTTTCATCAAGACCGCTTTGGCGTTTTTAGCAAAAAACTAAATAGCAACAGTCAGAGGTTTACCTTTCACTGCAGTTTACCTTGCATTAATATGCTTTCAGAGCCTTCAGTTAAATTAAATGCCTCTGAAGTGAATCGCAGTGATTTAACTTTGAAAGCCTAAAATTTATCTAGACTAGATCGGTAAGTTTGGAGAATGAAGTCAAAGGGATGCTCCTTTTCTGCTCAGAGAAAAAAATGCAGGACATGAAATTAGCCTCTCTAATACTAGCTGTACTAACGGCTTCTGCAGTATTTATGTTTACATCAAAATATGCATATTAGAATGTGAAAATTGTTTTAGACAAAAGTAAATCTATACAAGAATTTCCATTTAATGAAATTGGTATGTATCGATACTAATTTCATGCCCTTTTTGCCCTTCACTTTCAAAGAAAAAGCAAAAAACAAAAACTTACGCGAAGGTAATGACAGTGAAATCAAGCCAGTTCCATGGATCTCGAAGAAAAGTAAAATCTTCTAAGCAAAAGCCCCTTGCAATGATTTTTATGAGTGACTCAAACGTATAAATTCCCGTGAATGTATACCTGGCAAATATAGGAAAATTTAATCAAAATAAGTAGTAATATTTTACATTGGTACTCTGATAGAAACCTGATGATCAAATGAAAGTTTTTTGTTTCAAAACTGGAAAAGAAATAAGTAAATAAGCAATTTCTTCTAAAATGCATTATGTTAATCATATATACTTGTGTATTTACATGCATTAACTGTGTCATGCTGTTGAAGTACAGCAGTCCTGATCTTATACTTATCTATAAATCAAAATAAATAAACCCATCAAATAAATAACATATATTAAAAACTTATCGGTGACACTCAGTTTAAAAGTATGCCACACTAGATCTGTTACTGTTAACCAAGAAAGCATGTGAGCTTAAACTTATGTGAGCATAAGTTACTGGATACTGTCTGAATCACTAACATCTAAAACATCTAGCATTGACTCTAAAAATGGAAGAACGCAAGCATGCACTGAATTCTCACTTTAGGAATACTTTTGCTTATATGCTGTCCTTAAGTGACATGTTACAATAGGTGGCCATGGTTCTGCTATTAATGCAGTGGCATAAGCAGGGGTAAAATCATTGGGTAGATGCTAAACCATGAAGATGAGAGAAAACTAGTGGAATCTCAGTAGAATACTATCTGTAAAGAACTTTCATTTTTTCTACCCAATTATTCTACTAGAATGAGATTTAAATAATTATTCAATGTTTCTACAGAGTTTAGGGAGGAAATAGTAGTAGTGTCTCATGATAGTTCCTGCCAGCACACATGACCGCAGGTCCTGGCATGCTGACTCCTAGAGGAACAAAGATATCTTTAAATAACATATGCAACTTACTCTACATTCTTTGTCCAGTCTGGAGGGTTACTCATGGTCATAAATACACAGTTGGTCAAAATAGTGCACATGATAAGCATGCTGAATAATGTAGATATAGTTAAGGAAAACACAACAGTAATTCATACAATATCACATCAGCCACCTATCTTAAGTACAGTAAAACATTGCCACTTACACAAATCTTTTAGACTTTGATAAACATTGCACACACACTTTGCTTAACCTGGTAGTTTTCACTTTAGCACATTAAACTTTAATATTAGTCTTGATTTGGTGATGTTCTGATGTTAATTTGTGATATCCCCGTGTTTTGTTTTCAGCTGGTACTGAAAGGTGAAGGAGACAGCTCTCACACGCCTGTGAGGTAACATGAGCTGAGTAACAGCAAAAACTGAAATAACTTGCAGAATATTGTTTTACTTAAATACCTGACATGACTGAATAAGCGTGAGTCTTTTGCTTCTACAGTTTTGGTACTAAACTCAACAGCTGGCATATGCAAGATATAAAAAGTTTATCCTATTTACCATGAGTCAGAGCTGTAGAGAAAGCACACACCACCCCAGCACCCAGCACAACCAGTCTGTCAAACACACAGAATACTGTTTTTAATTGCTGAAGTGACTGTATTCCATGTTTCTATATCACTAGCTTAGCAGCACGTTTCAGTCAGTGAAACAGAAATCCATAGAGAGCTCACAGATTAAGGCAAATAATTTTCCAGTATTATTTTTGAGCTCTCTTAAAACACGTTAGCAGCAAAATAAGCATCTCTTGTTTACCAATGCTATAATGTGGAAATGGTTCATTAGTACCTTGTGGTCAATTTCTTGAAAAGCATCGAAAACTGGTGAAGATTAGAATGAAAATTAATTTTTATTTGGAGTTCCAGCAAGGAACAATTAGGTGTTCTGGGTCTATGAAAGCCAGAGTAACAGCTCAAAGTGGTTTGTGGTAAGGAGGTGGGACAGTCCACTGGGGCTTCATTACACCCAATGCAATGTTCTTAGTTTACAAGATCACTGGCTCTACAAACAGTGCAGTCTTTCCCTTTTCTTGGCAATCAGGTAAACTTGATTATTCAAACATGTAGAAATACTGAACTAACCAAACTAAACCAAACCCTGACTCAAAATGGCCACATGAGGGCAGCAAAAAATAAGAACCGCTACACCTGTATGCCAAATGGTTAACTCGTATCTAGCTTTTCCTCTAGTAATCTCTCTGAATGATATGTTCCTTACAAATAGCTGCATCAACATACCTGGCAAAGAAGCTAGCTTAAACTGAAGCAAGCCATTTATAGATAACTTGTATATGAGAACTCAGGATTTATTTATTTATTTTTTTATCAGGTAGATAGCATTTTGGGTTTAGGGGTATATTTTTATGTCAGGGACAAAAAAAACCCCATCTAAACCCTCAACGCTTCACTATAGGGGAAGGACGAGTAGAAGTAACATCTCAGCCTAAATTTTGTTGAAAATTGGTGCAAACATTAAGATCATCACTTACAGTTGCTGAACAATTAAACTTGAAAATACCTTTTCAAGTAAACATTCAAATCACAGGGAAGGATTTAGCTGCCTGATTCCCATAGATAGGTGGGTGACCTTTGTCTAAATGCCTGACCAAGCAGTGAATATTCATTAAGTGACTTAACCCATTCTGAAGATCATGTTGTCATGCAAGCTCTGTACAGTTAGCATCATTGTTCAGTGGCTTAGAATAAATGTTTAGAAAGCTTTACATTGCTTGTCCTCACAGTCCACAGACAGCTCTAAAGAGCCTGACAAAATAATTGGGAAATTCCTTTAGATAAAAAGAATCCATTTTGGTAGTTGGAAAACTTGGAGATGCCTGGCTACAGCTTCAGTAGTCTCTTAAAACAGTTGAAGAAGTGGAATGTCCTCTTAGGAGAGCTGAGGTTTTATCCCTATGCAGTGTATTATGTGTTTACAGCTAGGTAACATTCTTAGCAAAGGCCACAGATAGATCCTTGCACATTGCTCAGTCTGTACATGACTCGCCACATCTGTGAGCTGCATGGCCAAAGTGCTGTTCACTCTCAAAGGGAGCAGATGCTCAGTAAGGGCTAACATACTTTGAAATCCAGACTTTGGCCATGTTTTCCCTTATGGGAATCTCAAGCATTACTGACACATTCAATGTCTGTGCCTCTCTTCCTTCTTCTCCTATGTTTTGAGTATTTGATTTACAACCTCAACGTTCCCTTAATTTACTGTTTTATGTTCTATAACAATTCAACTATACATATAGGTAAACAATTCTGATATATGATGACTTCTTCATGGAAATGTACTGTCTTTTTCATGCTCTACCCATATAAGCATTCACTAGGGTTAGATGCACTATACAGCCTCAAGCTAATGAATTACTGGAGCAGCTGAAGTCTCTATCGCCTGTGTGGACTTGGTGGAAGATGAAGATTGGAAAAAACAGACGTTGCTATTTGGTTTCACAGATACCTGCTGGCAGTCAGGGCACACTGAGTAACACTGTAATTTCAGCTTCCAAAGGCTAGCATGGGGTACTTAGCATGTACCACATTTTATCTGAGCATCTCCCTGTTCCTTTCTAACACTCCATGCACTCTGCAGCTCCAGCCACTGCTACCTCCCTTTTTTGTCTGCTCAACCCCCCAACTATTCTTACCTTTTCATCCTTTCCTTTTAATTGCTAAAGTCTGGACATCTCCCATCACTCTTGTGTTTCCCCCTCGATTCTACACGCTACGTTAACTCGAGTCAGGCAGGCAAAAGGGGGAAAAAAAAGGCAGAATACCAGGACATGAGTCAGCAGAGCACGAGGGAGATGAGAGGGAGAAATTCATGCTGTTACCAGTTTCTGTATCTTGTATTACAATAGGTACCAGCAGTGAGGAAGAATATCTGACCACATGTCTGGGCACATGTGATCAGAGCACCCTATACAGAGGTTTAGAGAATTTGGAGGACATACAGATGAAGGTTTTCCAACCAATTTGACAACTTTATTGTGCTCAACACACATCACTCAAACTGAAAGTGAAAGCAAAATGCCAAAAACCCACCTCAAAACACGAGGGCAGTAGAGCTTATCAGTAAAAGTGAAAAGATTATTAAAAATAATAAGCGATATTATCACCTAATCTTTTCCCTATAGGTGGCTGACCTAGTATAAGCAGCTGAAATCTAAACTACGTTATGGAACACATGACATAGCTCTTCATTAAACACATTCATATTTTCAGTGTTTGTACTATACTGAATTAAAAAAAAAAATAGAACTTGTGAATATCTTCTTATGTTTAAGACAAAAAACCAACCAAACAAAAAAAAAACCCCAAACCCTACCTCTATATCTGAGATAAAAATAGCCCATCCCATAGTTGGCTGGTTGGAAAAGAAATCACTCCACACAGTGAAAGGAAACCTCCTCCTATAATAGAGCTAAATTATATGATCACACAATTGGTTAATAGATAGAAGGTAAAATATTGGAATTGCATATTGTTTATTAGAATTGCTTTTGTTCTGACATCAATACCAGCTGGATACTCTTTAAGCACAATTGGGAGGAACTTAAAACCAAAAACAAACTCAGTAATCAGTATGCCAGTAAAAAAAACATTACCCACAACTAGCACAGATGCAGGGCTGGAAGGTATTGTAAATCAGAGTGTATAACTTGAATGGATGAGCATTCATTAGAGGCTTCAGTCTGACAGTATTTGGCTGCATTTTCTTACCATCAACACCACCATGTCTGTAGGTCCCTGTCAGGTCCCTTAGCTGCTGTCCCCAAATGCTCCCTGACTCCTCTCCAGACACCTTCCTCCCCTTCTCTCACTGTTTTAACTTCCAGGGAGCTCAGAGGAAAAGGTCTTCTGAGCCAGCAGCAATCAGCCTTGTTTATTCCTTTTTCCAAAGACCTAGAAGTTTCTGCCAGCAATCTCTAATAATAAGGTTTCTGCCTTTGACTAACTGTTCAACGTTAAAAGTCTTACTGTCATACTGAGGTTTTAATTTGGTGACTTCTTTTCCCAGTCCTGGGGTTTTGCAAGAAAAGCACACCAAAACCTCACCCACTGATAATTCCCTTCAACCTGTTATGAACATCAGGCACCAATCCCACATGCCAGTCTAAAACTTCACCATGTGCACCATCCCATCAGTCATGGTCCCCCAATCTGTCCACCATCTGCACATACAGATGCTTTGCAAACCACCTGCAGGGCTGCTGCCTATGCTTTCTGGCAACGTATTAAAATTGGCAGAGGCTTATAGTGCAATTGGGCAGGTTTGGGAACATGAGATTCAGCATCCATGAACCAGGCTTCCAGGCACGCTGCTGCAATAGACTATAAGGCTGGTCTTGATGGCCTCCAAAGGACCCCTTAAAGACAATGTAAATACACTCTCGAGCTAGCTGTTTCCATGCAGTTGCCTATCTGCCTAACTGCTTGCAAAACTGAGAGCTCTTCTGGAACTGTGAGCACAAAGTGCATTTTTTTCTTTTTTAAATGTAATTATTTTATGGATAGGCTTCATCGTGCAAAAAAGAGCCTGGGATGCAAAAAATGTCAGTGTTAAAATAAATCTGAAGAAACTTTTCTGAAAAAATTGATCAAGGTGGACTATTAAATCCATCTGCAGATTTGTACAGCAGAAGTATTAAAATTCAACAGAATAGATAAAATGCATCTATATGATATATCATATTTTCTGTTATTTATAAAACCTTACCATATGTCTTCCACTGTAAAATAAAAAAATAAAATTAACAGCCTAGGAAAATCTTTATTCACAATGAAATAGAAAGAGTTATGAGTTTTCTTAATTTCAGTGTGTAACATTTTGAACCACCATTGGAAAAGGATATGAATGTACCAAAATTTTAATAGCTATTTTTCTAAGAGGATTGAAGGGAGTTAAAATGTACAGGGCAGAGGTGGCACTGAATCGGAAGATTGCCTTCCCTTTATTCAATACTATAAATGTCTGAAAAAGAGAAAGAAAAGACATTTTATAAGTGTGTATTTGCTGTAGATGCTAATTTTAAAACTGTTTCTAGTGAGCAGTCACCAAAATTGTAACTTTTTAAATAGCTAATACACAAAAACTCATTTTTATAATAAAACCTATTTCCAGTACTTACCTGATGTAGCTGACATATGAAAATATAATTTTAAATACAGAACATTCAAATAATTAATGCTTTTATAATACTTCTTCATTAAACAACCTCAGTATAGTAATATGATACATTTACATGACATTTCTTGTAAAAAGAGGTGCAGAAACGATTAACTAAAATTATAATTTTATTTATGTTTTCCCATAGAAAACTCTCTCTTCCTGATTGAAATACCATAAGCAAGGAAACCTTACCTGTGGAGGTTAATTATGTGTTAGAAAGAGAAATCCTTATAGAAACTGATTTAATAGACTATTTTTTTATTTTTTATTCTTGTCTGTTTCTTGGTCTTTGTGCTAAGGAGTGAGGGAAATAGCAGTAACACATATAGCTATGATTAGGTAGATCTCCGAGGACTGTGGGCATCTGACAGAGAAGAGCAAGAGACACATCCCAGATGACCTCCCTGTACAATTGTGGTTTGCAGGTGTGAAACTTTCCCAGAACATACATACTTGTTAAATTAAAATTTAAGCAGCTAAAGAGTCTATCAAATTTAGAGAAAGTTAAAGGCATGCAAGCCTTACTTCAGAGAACTGTAGCAGACTCTGTAGGCTGAAAGCTTGTCTATTTTTCTCTAATAAATCCATAAGCCAAATACAAAAGGTATGACAAAGAACCCTACAAACATTGCTTTGCTTCCATTGTAGGCCATTGTGGCTGCAACAGAATTGGCACTACAGCATGGGAAATGTGGACTGTCAGGTTTCTTTGTGGCACTAAGTTGCTCTTCAACTGCAAGATCAATCAGAAAAGAGTGAAAAACACTGCAGAAGGAAGGCTCAGTAACGCAGAAGAAAGCTGTATGCAGTGGAAGGGGCGATACAAGGATTATAGCCTAAATTCAAACTGAATTAAAGGTATTGAAGAATCTGCCCAAGAGAAATGTCCAAAATTGCTTTTTTTGTTTTGTCAGAGTTGTATATTTTGTAAATAAGCTATGATAAAACCTCCTTGTCTTTCATTATGTTGCTGACGAAGTGAGCTGTAAACTAGAATGCCAGTGGAAGTGTGGGAAAGGGTATGTTGGTCTTGTCTGGTGTCCATGACATTGAACATCGCTTTAAGACTGTAAGCAAGTGGACTATGAGTCTGTTTCTGGGAAGGCTGGCAGACAGAGAAAAAATGCCAAGTAGGTTCAAGAAGGATGATTCTTCAGTCTGCTTAGATACAGGAAGCTTAATATGTATGGACCATGAATTACAGATATGAATCTCTAAGAGCACCTAGGAGGTGGAGAGACATGCGGAGATGAGGATTTCAACAGTCTGTGACAGATGCCAAGTAGTGAAGGCAGAGAAGTGGGGATTAAGCCCTAAGGAAAAGCTGCCCCAGTCCCAACTCATTTGCTGGCTTCTTCCCTGAGCTGTCTCTCTGTCATAGCTCTACGGGGCACGGCCTCCTATATAGACCAAACCCCTTAATAGTAAGGGACATTAATAGTGAGATTTTATATTGTCTTGAGTACAAACTCAAGATGTGTAGGAATGGCATAAGATATGTATTTGATTTCTTCGCTTCTGCACAGAAATAGAGAAACTACATATGAAACTGAGGACAGCAGGATAAAGTCTGAGCTAATGTTTCTAAATTACACTTCCAGTTATGGATTACAGATGACAACAACCTTCAAAGTGTAACTGCGGATGACCTGACCTTAAATGAAGTTTTCATTTTAAATACTGAAGCAACCAAGCAGATGAATGAGTTTTTGGCACAATGTTTTAAAGCCTCACACCTCAAGGGGGAAGGTGAGTTTCCCCTCCCAGGTCAGTCCCAAGCCCCCAGGACTCACAGCTCAGAAGTCTCCAGCTTGCCCTCTCAGCTTTTGTAGCTATGAGGTAGTTGACAAAATACATCAACAATCACACTCCCTACTAACTTTGTATCTAAGTCTACACCACCTACGTTTAGTCAACCTACATTTTTTTAAAAAAATCTTTGAACACAAGCATATTAAACATACATCTCTTTTCTATTGTGCCTTATGGAAAATAACAGCATGCTGGCACAGCTCCAGTTACAGTTGGAAGCTGCTGCTATTTTAGCTGTTCTACTTTCTGCTGCCCTGCATAAGCAGAACCAACAAGACATAAATTCCCTACCTCAGTTTTAATTTTTCACTCAAAGCATCTTTGTGAGTGGAGCCTTCAGAATGACTTTGTTGGTCCTCTGACTTCTGGCCTTAAATGTGAACTAAAATTGTATCTTATCTCTGAAGAAGAATTTTCATTAAAAAATATGGATAACAGCTGATATGCAATCCATGTGTAAGCTACCCTCCCTGGTAAGCCTGCTATGTCTCACTGCAGTCTCAACCCAGATGCAAGCCAATGTGTAGGCAGTGTGGATGAACACGAAGTATTGTACCCAAAGCTGTCAGGACAAAGTAGACATACACTGAGAAAAGCTAAGTAAATTCTAAACAAATTGTAAGATTAATGTTCATATATGAAGGATTATGCATACTTTTCAGGGTTTAGGTTTTATAAAATGCTTTAATCATTTTATAAAGGCAGGAAACCTGCTCATACTCAAAGTATTTGCATGTGAATATAAATTCAAAGAAATCCCTAAAGCGTAGTCCCCAATTTGCCGCTTTTGCATCTGTAACCTGGATCCCAGTTCTGTAACTTCTGCCATATTTGATATAAACCCAGAAACTGCATTCTTAGCAGGGCAGAGAAGGAGGAGGAGTATTTTGAGAAGATGCAGCTAAGAGGGAAGAAGAGTCCACACTGAACAAAGATACGGTCTCCGAGAACCTCTTGGGACAAGGAGTTCCCAAAACCTTACCTCTCCTCTCCTTCCTCCCAGTTAGCTTTAAACATAGTTTCTTGAAGGCTACATTTAGCACGCTGACTGCTACTCCATTGCATTTCCACTCCCTACAATTAAATAAACATCATCTAAAACCTCCTAGGACATTCTGAAAAGCAAGAGGTGACATATCATTGACCTGAGTCCTTAGCTTCTTGGGAACAGCCCCAGGGGCAGCTAGAACACGAGACTCATGGCATATTGGAAGTTGGCATTTCCTGGTTTTGTGGCTATCTTTTGAAACCATGTTTTCTAGCAAGCCCTTCGTTTTTTGCTTTGCTAGAACTTTTCACTTAAAAATTCTTTCACTTACAACTATCAAAAATATCTAAAATCGCTAGTTTATTCACCTTTTCTGATGTAATGAAGCAATTTTACAGAATCTTTTTATTTCTGCAACACAAGACAAGTCTGGGAATCCCAGGAGCTAGTGGTTTGATCAGATTAGGGACTGATAGTACTAAGTGCCAGGACAAAAGGAGGCACCTTTTCTGACAGACATTGTTCAACATCCTTCTGGCAAGAGGCAGGGCACAGAGTGGCAATCAAAAATGCCGTATCTATATTACAGCAGGAGGAAAGTCAAGTAAGACCTATTTAGTTCCACTTATTCTTTCCCTCCTCTTTCATGTAGCAGCCTCGGTTCAAGAGAAAATAGACAGCCCTTAAAGTATGAAACCAAGTGGACCAGATTTTGATGCATGCCTGCAGGTCAGGATCTTAGGGCATTCCAGCTGGTCCTTTCTCTATAGGCAGTGATGTGAGCCTCCTTGATCCTTTGTGATGGAAGCCTGAGCATGAACAGAGAGTCACTATTATACCGGGAACACACAGATTTGCACTTACGCTGAAGTGGAACGCAAAAAATGGGTAAAGTCCAAGTTCATTTTTACTCAATTTTGGATTAAAAAAAAAAAAAAAAAAAAAAAAGAGCATTACAACCATTTAGGATGCTAAACTCCACAGTTCTAAAGACCAGCATTATCGACCACCACAGTCAGCAGCATTTCACTATAATAAAATTGTAAGAATATAAGAACAAGTATTGTATTATATTGTAATAAAATAATTATGTTCCAAGGGTACAGTTGCTGATATTCAGGCTACCTGTGATACCGTGTAAATCAATAACACTATCAGGTGAGTAAATTTGCCATAACGGGCCATTCTGTTGTCAAACAGTGGTTGTCAATTTTTTCCTTCTCCTTTCAATTTCAGATTAGTATTGGGCATGAATACATCCTCTTTGTTCGTGGGTTTTACACAGGAGCCCAGTTACAACACTATAAAATTAGCACACCTATCTGTTTTTGTTTGCCTTAGCAGGTTTTCCCATTTTTAACTTTTTGTCGTAGGGCTATCTTATCCACAAATTAAGGCTTTCACACCAGCTCAACACATTTATTTATTCCTGTCTTATTCTGTATTAAACTGTATCAAATCATGGCAAGCACAAGCCTACTGCTTAGAGAAAAAGTCCCAAAGATGAATTGTAAAAAACTCTAGATGATGTGTCAACATCTGATGCATGCAAAAATGCAGTGAACTTGTTCATCTTTTTACAAAAATAGGAAAAAAACTCTCAGCAAGTGGGATGCAATACTTGCAGATAAGCCAAAATGATGGATGATTTAATTCCTGATGCAAATTTGGAATAAAAAAGATATTCCTAAAATTCTTGTACAGCTTTCTTGAATTAACACTGTGACCATGTTCATTAGCATCATTTGATCAGTGCTGTAGGTAACCATATCTATTTCCTACTTGAAAGTTTGCAAGCCAAACTGACACGGTTTCTGTTGATAAGTCAGATATGCAGAGATCTCAGTAGAGGTCTGAAGCAATCGCGGCATCTGCTAATCCATACACTTGTCCTAACCCTGTCTTGAAAATAAGTATTTTCCTTCATTCTAGGTTTGGGTTTTTTTTTTTCATTAGACCCGTATCATTTCCGATAGATGCTTCCCCAGGCAGAAATATAAAAGCTCTAACCGTTGTGCAGCAGTTGTCATACTGTTACATTGGGATAGGGTGTCCTGACTGACTCCCTGGCTTTACAAGGTGAAATTCAGAGAAGGATAAAGAGAAAGCTGAAATGTAAATGGTACAGAGGTAAATGTATTGAGCATTAAGAGTCCTTCATATCTTCCTGGAGATATTCACGTCTGCTTCAGGCTTTTCTCAAACTATTTCTCCTTCTGAGACTTGCAGGAACATCAACTTCTACCAATACTCTCAAAAGACAAGTGAAACAAGATAAAAGTCTTTCCAGAATTCACATACAGCTAGATAAGAAAATCTAGGAATTAGATATTTTAAAGTCAAAGTACTGATGTAAAATTGAAATAGATATTAGATTTCTGTTAGGAAAGTCTATTTTCCTCCTACTGAAAGAAGAAAAAACTGAGAGAATTGTAGTGGATGAAAAATTTTTGTCTTTTCTTTGACTGACAGGGCTGTTTCTATTCCTGTCATGTAGAAGATGAAAGCACGTGCACAGAGAGGATGTGTGGACTTCAGCACAAAGACGAGAATCCCAGAGGGTACGTGACTTGCCCATAAGTTATTCAGTGTGCATATAAAAAGATTCTTCCTTCCTAATATAACAGAAACGTGGCTGACTATGTTCAGCTGGTTTCACTCCATTTCTTGCAACTCTATCATTAGACCTGGCTGATGTAGTAAGTTTTCTGCTCCATCTGTGGAGTGACTGAAAGAATCTTCCATTTCTAAGGGCTCTAGAAGTGTACCTGTAGGTCATACTTAGCATGCATCTGTTTTCACTGTAAGACACACAAGGTCGACTGATTTGACTATAAAGGTCCAGGATGAGCTGTGGGCAGGTAGGGATATAATTACATGTGATTTTGTATGATAAACAGACACAATCAGTACAGAACCCTACAAGGCCTGCTTTTATAGAAATGCATCTTTTATCTTCATAAAAGTAGAACTGTGATTTAAAGATAAAACTTCATAAACCAAGAATGGCAGATAAAGGCTCTTTCAGAGGCATCAAATAATAAAGATAAAAATATTGTTCTTTTACATAGTATTTTCTCTCTTGTCAAAACAGGACTGAAATCACATGAAATCTGGCAAGCTAAAAAGCACTGAGAACACAGCATTTCATGAAAATCAAAATAACTCTTGTCTTGATAGTTATAGCTTTCATAGTCACAGTGTTTAATAATTAAAGTATCACATATGCTAGTTATCACTATAGACAATGAACCTTTTTTGCTTTATATGGGCTGTGCAACAGAATCATCCTGAAAGTATTCCAGGACTGTTCAAGGCCAGTTCCACCAGAAAATTTAAAATCAGTTTTACGCTCTCTTTATTGTATTTTCTGCTTATCCATGTGTTCCTCTATTGATTCCATAAAGTTCCTAAGAATTTGCTATCAAAGCAGATTTCTGGGAACAAAATGTGCTATGCACTAGTTCGTGCTGTCAGTTTTAAATCCGAAGAACCTTAGAGAAAGTGTGGTGTGTTGGTGCACTTAGTTTCAATATATCTTCACTTTTTTAAATTTTGCAAAGTATGTCATCTATTATGTATACACATTTGTATAGGTATTATATATTGCTTATAATCAAAGACAACATATAATGTTTCAGCTTTGATATAAATATTCCTTTGATATAAATTCAACCATATCAAACAAATAAATTTTGATGTAAATTAAAAGAAAAGGATGAAAGGTTAGTAACCATTAAGGGTGATGGATTCTGTCCTGTACCATAGAGGACAGTGGGCATTTTGCTAATGATTTAGAGAGCAGTGAACAGAAGCCTGGATTTTCACACTATTTATTTATACCCTTCTACATTCATTGTATAACCATATTATACAATCAGTCATGAAGTTATATTTATTGCCAATTTGATTAATTTAAAGTTAAAAAGAATATTACTTCAAAATACCTCCTTATGTAAAGCCCAAGGACCAGTGTGTCAAGAGCACAGAAGGGTTAATACGTTCTAAACCCAAACATTAGCAAAATCAACTTTTTATAACTAGAAGATATTAAATATTTATTTTTTAACTTTCTGGAAGGTAGAATGTATATGCATCACTGGCATCAAACATTTTCTGCTCCTGTTGTATACCTAGTCCTTTTAGCAATGCTCAACTGTTTCCGCATTATTAGAATGACATTTTCCTACACAGTTGCCAGTTAACAGACTGAAGTAACAGGCTATATTACCCACTGCATGGAAATGAAGTGAACATGACAAAGCATCCCAAATGCTGGCATATGAACAGGATTGATATTAGACTCACTTTTTTATTGATGTAATATGGGTCCATGTCTTCCAAGGGCTCAGACACCATTCCTGGAGGTATGTCGCCGTATATAAACGGAAGTGTTTTTCCTGCCTCCAAATCACTGTTTGGCTTTGGCCCATTTTCATCATCATTATCTTTACGATCTTGTTTAGAATTCTTAGCCTTTTCTGCAGCAATGCGTTGTTCAATAGCTGCAAGAGACTCTCTAGTGAAGTATTGGAAGCTGTCTGGTCCTGGTGGTACAAGCACTGACTGCTCCATCTTTTCATCCTGCACATTTTAATTACCATTTATTCTTCTGCATAGGAAAATACTAAAAGAAAGCAGAAAATAAAATTCAAACAAACACGTTAAAATCACCTAGTAAGAAAGATACAACATTTATTTTTAAACGCTCCTGTTTATGCTATGTTAGAATGTTCAAATACACAATATTGAAAATTATGTAAAGAAAAATAAAATAAGCCATTTAGTTGGTGATTTGACCTTTGTAAGAGGCACTTGCATGGTTCTTATGTTAGTTACATAAATTGCCATATTTTCTCAACTCTAGGACTGTAATGGTCTTTTACTCCAAATAAACAAAAGCATACTTAAGAACAATCAGATACATTCTTTCCTCATAACTCTAATGATCTTAAAAGCACCTCACATTCCTCTGGAATCAATCAGGATTATATTGGTAACTATAAATAGCACAGTTCCTCAGACCTAATGCAGAAATTTCCACTGAGTTCAGCAAGAGTATCAGAAAATATGTGCTTTAGAATCAGAATGTCTATTAAACAAATAAAAATCAACTCTGCACATTATGAGGTAGTAAAGTAGTGGTTCCAACTAAATTTTTGTAGGGGTACTTATTCTAGAAAATAAGAAGAACAATTGCCTATTTTTATTTCAATTTAACTCTTACTATATATCTGGTTCTTTATTCAACAGCTGTAACTGGGTAATTCTGGAAGTATTCTAATATACATATTTATTCATATATTGCAACTGAGAAAATAAACCCAACAAGGAAAAAAAAAAAAAAAAAGGTCTGATAAAACTACAGCTCTGGCATCTTTCATGCTGCTGAATAATTTTCTGATGATATCAGACATCCAGATGAAATGTGTATTTGGCACACCATGGTGCATAGATTCCTCATGCCTGAATGTAAAGGGATATTTGCAGTCTCTACCCATTGCTGGGGTCCTTGTGAAATGATCAGTCAGCCTTTCAGCAGACTTAAGGGTTGATGCAGGCCAGTAGTCATTGAAATAAGCTAGAGAGGTGGAATGATAGAGAAGTAGGAATACAAGAAATGGTTGGGGGGAAACATTAAAACAAATTAAAAGGTCACAAACAAAACCAAGAATTATGGAAAGAAGCTGAAAAAGATGAGGAAAATAGAGCAAAAAATGGAAACGAGGAGATCATAAATGAATGTAGAAAAGTAGGGGAGAAAGCGAGGAATGTGGAAAAAAATGGGAATACTGGAAGATTAGCAGTATAAAAATGTAGAGATGAAAACAAATTAAAATAGAAAAGTAGGTGGAAGAACAGAATACTGGGAAAGGAGTAGGAAGGGAAGCAAATATAGATAGGGTTAAACTTTCTATTAAGAAAAAAGTCAATAAAGAGAATAAAAAATTAGATGAGAAATAAAGGGAAAATAAAAACATAGCTGAGAAATGAAAGAAAAGGTCACGAAAATATATTAAGTAATAAACCCCAATTCCTCTAGATAATTAATGCCAGGGTGAGCACAAATATCTTAATCACACATATGTATTGAGTAGTGGATAAAATAAGAAGGGGTTAAAGTGCTTATGGGCTCTATAAACCCAATTTTCTTGATTTCTCAGAAAAATTAAATAAACATTTTTACCTGGATGTATAGAATCATCACCCACAATCAGAGCAATGGCTTCTAAAGAATCAAGGTGACAGATTTGCCACTGTAAAAAATTAAAGGGAGCTAATCTCCTACCAAAACACAAAGTATTGACCCATGCAGAGTATAGACTCATGCCAAAACCAGTTCTCTAAAGCTCTCCCTTCTTTGTAATCCTGAAAGGAATTGGAATCATCCTGTTCTCTCTCCATTAGGGGGAAAAAGGATATAAGAAAGTGTACCTCAAGCAGTAAAGATTTAAAATCTTCTCTTCCTCCACATAGAGAGCATCCTCCAGACATCCCCCAGCTCCCCATTTTGTGGTTCTGTTTACTTCTGGGAATTAACTCTTCAGTCTCTTAACTACTGAACAGTTACAAACTCACAGTTTATACACTGACATTATTTCTTAATGTTCAGTCACACCTTGTGGATATTGGGAAAGAAGGAGAAAAAACTACTAGCCACACCACTGCCCTTGCTGATCCCCAAACTGATCCCTGTAAGTGGCACCATGATTTGGGAAACAGATCTCCCACTAAGCCACTATTAAAATATGATGAGACTCACAGCTGTAGGTGGATACTACTTGCTCTGTGGACTTCAGGGAGATGCAGAGACTCAAGAGAGAGAGGCAGGGCTCTTCTCTGCTTAGCTTATTTGACAAATGAAGGGACAAATGCCTC
>NW_009260022.1:1996361-2013941 GCF_000687185.1 Egretta garzetta
TTTCCCTTTCTCAGCATAGGTATAATCGCCATGAGCACCAGCAAACAAGGCTACGCAGCCATGTCTGCCTTTCTCTCTCCTCCCTGTGAGACCCAGGAGGTTGGTTTTCCCCTTTGCCGTTTTTCCTTTGAAAATTCTCTTTGTTGTCCAAAAACCCCACTGTACATGGCACTCGGTGTTCCCTGCCATGGTGGCCAGCAAGGCCACAGCGAGCCAAATGAGTTGTGGCGCAGTAGGAGGGAGGTGCTGG
Source organism: Egretta garzetta (assembly GCF_000687185.1). Taxonomy (NCBI): domain Eukaryota; kingdom Metazoa; phylum Chordata; class Aves; order Pelecaniformes; family Ardeidae; genus Egretta; species Egretta garzetta. The sequence goes on from NW_009260022.1 coordinate 1,996,612, forward strand.
ACAGTAGCAAGGGCAATCTCATGTTTTGTAGAGGAAGAAAACGGACAGCCCATGAGCAGTCTGAAACCCCATGGTGCTCTGTCAGGAACACCTTTTAGTTCAGCTGAGTGTCCTGAACCGGCATGCAGAACAAGAAGGTAAGCCTGCAGGATTTGCCTGCAGGTGCACAGAAACAAGCTACTTCATAGTCATTAGTTACTTTGCAAAAACATTTGATTCAGCTACTGTGTTTACATACTGAGGTTAAAACCAGCAAATGTTGTGGGCTTTTCTAATAATACTTGTATTTTTTCTGTAGAAAGCAACTTTACAATATTTTTCTATACTTAATCCAAGAATGTTCTCAGGCCTATAAAATGTACACAGAATTAGCCAGATATATGCCTTTAGATGCATCAGATTAGGCTGTACTTAATAAAATGTTTCAGGAGACTATGAAGATTAAATACTTTTTATCCCCTACTTAACAGATTAGAGAACGATATTCCAGATACATTTTATTTTTCTTCATGCATTTCCATGATTACAAGTCTTCAGAATTGCAAATAGAAGTCTTTTACAAATTTAAAAGTCAATATTAAATACATACAGAATTCAATACACCCTTAATCCCAAATCACTTTCATCAGCCATATAACAGTGGTTAACTGAAAGGTTTTTATTTCCTTTATTATAGCTGATGAATTTATTCTCACTTATCTGTGTAGGGGATGGATAACAATTGATACCAGGCCACTTAATCAACTGATATCCTTCTGATTTCTATCAAGTGATTTATTAAATATTAATTTAATAACTACAGATTGCTTACATGATCCAAATGAACTTTTTTTTTTTTCATTTAGCATAGCACTGGTAATTCAACACAGGAAAGAATATAACAATGCACAAAATACAGATTCCTTACTAACTTCTTTCCTAGTCTCCTTCTGGAGTGATTGAGATTTTTTTCCTTCTTCATCTCCAATTGTGTTTGAGTGACTTTCTTATGAGTAGTGTATCAGTAGGCAAAACATTTCAAATTTTTGAAAATAAGGTGCTCAGAACATTTGAGAACAGAATAATTCTGTTTCCTCTCAAAATTTCCCAAGCAAAATACACTCATATATACTTTGTAGTATACGTTGTTCTAAGTCAGACAATTCCAGAGCACACTCAGTACACCCTGTGTGCAGGGACAATCTGCAAACCACGTGCAGAATAAGTCTGAAGTTATTCAGCTGGATCTGTGTAATTGCACAATGCACAGTTGATCTGCCCATGCATATGAAGTCTGAAGCATCGAGAACTACACTGGATTAGCTATGCACACACTGACCATCTGGGCAATACACATGCAACTGGTTCAGCACTTCCCTGATGGATGTGATCAACTGTACACCTTGTGTAGTTGTAGATCTACCCATGCTTAGAAAGTAACTCAAGCCAGCAAATATCTACATTCTGCAAATTTCTAGCATCTTCAGATTTCACCTAAATAAATTTTCTAGGCAAAATAAAGGGACATGTCGGCAAATAGATGGAGAGATGGTGCCTTGTCTAACAGTGATTCCAAAACAGTCACACACTAAACTCTGAAAAAGAGGCAGGTTTCAAAAAGAATATTATTTCCTAACCTGATAAGCATCTGGTTTACTGTTAGCTTTCATGTCCTTCATACCTTCATAGCAAATGGGAACAAGAGTTTCTGGAGAGTTTGGTCAGGAGGACCTTAGCATACATGCAGAACTACAGTACTGCAAATACCTAAACTTTAACAAACTAATTCCTTTATATTATCCATATGCTTAAATCTAAAACTGTAACATGCTTTGATGTTTGATCTTCTGTGACAACACTCATGAATTAAAATTAAGCTTCCATATGCCACAGAATATAATGAATGTTGAGATGTTGAAGTTCCATTGGACCCTATGCGCTAGAAATTTGATTGTAACAGACCAGTTACAACAATGCCTGTGGTACAACAGGTCTGGCTCAGCTTTATAGTTTCACCTACATAAACACCTATATAAAGCCTTCCATGATCACCTTTGTATCTGAATGCTGAAATCAAACCTGATCTCTAAACCACAGTCTTTCCTGCCTCTCCCTCCAGCCTTCAGGTGCCAAGATTACCAGCAATATAAATTGTAATATTAGCCAGCATTTAATTTTACTCAGTTAGCTTATCAATTAAGCTATTAAGCTATAGCTTCTCGGATTTATTATATAGCAATGTGCCATGTGCCATGTTTTATAGAACATACTACATAGATATTTAGTTTCTTCTACAGTTAACAGAGATGTGAACATGTCTCAAATGTACAGACACAGTGAATAGACCAGAATGGTATTTTTGCTCTTTTGTTGGCACAGTCATGTGACAGGCATGAACTAGACAATATGCTCTAGGGAGTAATTTGTTCTTTACTTTTGTAGGTGAAACTTTGCATATGTTGGAAGTAGTGGTGAACCGATACTTATGCCTCGCTGGCCCCACATTTTTTTTTGGTATTCTCCAATTTCCCAATTTGTTGAAAGGCCACTGAGACTAGATTTGTACAATGCTACATGATGCAATCTGAGATAGTGCAGCTCTCATTTGCTGGATATGACTGTGTGTCCAAGATGAAGTAGAAAGATGAGTATAAAATGAGTGCACACAACTCTTTCAACAAATACACTGCACATTCTTTTGTGCTGCTACCTGCAGAATTAATGACGCACAGGAATCTTCATTATATACATCACAAAATATGATTTGTTACACTTGGTGATGTAAGAAATGTCATCTCTCACCACTAATATAAAATAAAAATGACACTAATTCGAATTAAATATTAAGAAATTAGCAAATGAAACTGGACTGTTTTCACTCCCTGATTAGTTTCCCTTTGCATTTCAGAAGGCACCCTTAGATGTCTGTATAGACTGCTGTTTCCTTGTACCTTCCAGCACTGTGAAACTGATTGCTAAGGGAAAACTCAGGCAAGAGAATTCTACTAGAGTAAGCAGAACTTAATCTTTGCCCTTCACTTTGCCCTTGCCCTGTGACACATATTAAATTTTTGCTTTTGGCATAAACTAAGAAATCAGTTCTTTTAAAAATCACACATCTTACTATTTTTGAAAAAGCACTAGAGCAGTAAACGGTAGCATTAATATTTGTAAGTGCTCTAGATGCAATGATGTAATATTAGTAATGTCATTTTTATGTCATTTTTATAAAGAGACTAACTAGGCATTAGCAAGGTTATCAGTGATATGCACAGGGAATGTCACCTGGCTGATCCAAGGCACAACTAACAGGCCAACGCTGCTATGAAATAAAGATAGATCAGTGTATCTACATGTAAACTCACAGAGCCCCAACCTCTGTTATATTACTTCTCATTGATTATTGGCACAGTTTCTCATTATTTTTGATTCGTCAACTACTTATTATGATTCTTGTCTTTTGAATGCAGAATAAATATAAATTACCTTCCTGAAGGTAAGAGGAGAGGAAGGCAAGTATGGCCAGCTAGTGCAGTTTTATATGTGAGGCCTTAGCTGAGGAGAAACCCATGTTCCTTTCTTCACAGAACTGAGCCTGTATCTGGCCTGTTTATCTCTATTTTAGGGCTAATACAGGTAGCAAAGGTAGGCAGGATATCCAAAGCAATGTACTTGGCAGAAGGATGGAAATCAGATTAGACTATTGGGACTATGCAACTGTTTATGTCTCCATGCAGTTCTTATATAAAATTAAATGTAATTCTCATGGACAGCTTTATAAGGGAAACATGCATATTACCAGACTGATAATAGGATCCTCCCATAGCTTTTTTCACCATCTTCTTGATGTTTCCTCTTGGCATGGATAATGCAGGTCTGGGCACAAGGACTTGCTTACATTAGATAACTTGGACTTGGCTAACTATGTTTATTTAATGCATATTAATTTTAAATAAAGGGTAGGTACATCAATACTGCAGACATCAGAATAGGGTACATACATACGCACTGAGCTATAAATGAATTATCTGAAATATTGGAAGCAATCAAATAGTATATACTAGCTCAAGTGAAAGTCTATGCTTTGCAGCTAGGTATTTCCATTAACTAAGCTGACACACAAGCCAAGTTATTGGCACAGTGAAACAGTCACGGAAGTGGAGTGATCAGGGGAGAGGGAGACTATTTAGTTTGCCAGAGTTGCAAACAGCCATGGGTAGTTCTGTGATTTAAGAAGGCAGTTTAGTGCCCAGTCCTGGCTGCCCAAGAGCCAGAAAGCAGAACAGACTGAGATAGGAAATATAGCTAATGTTTATGATATCCACACTGCTGTATAATTGCTCAGCTTACATGTCCTTACATGAGTATCTATGCTAAACACTCTCATCAGCTCCAGGGAATTCAAAGCCGCATTTTCCATCAATCAGCAAAAATCTTACACTACACCAGCAACAGACCATCTAATCTCTCTTTGCAGTGCTCTGCCATCACTATGCAGGAATGAAATCAAGATTAATGGGATAGAAAGAAAGCCCATAAGAAAACATGAACTTGGCATCTTAATGGTAAGCCTTCATTTGGGACGGCAACCATGGCTTCTTATCCCTGCTCCTAGAGCTATTTTGCTATCATATCTAATAAAATCACTTGAGAGGAGTCAGTTGAAAATCGCCGGAGGTATATTGATAGCTGAGAAGAAAAAATTTAGGAATACCTATGGGAAAAGGGGTTTAGTTCTAGTTTTCACTCCCAATTAATTTCTTCAGTTCAGGAGGAAAATACAAGCCTCAGTTTTGAAAAATAAAACAAAATAAAACAAGCCAGCCCTCCCCAAATAAATTAACTAACCAAGCAAAACCTCCATGTTGGGAAAACAAGAATGCTCCCTGTGAGCTATCTGTGCTAGGAACTGTTGTCTGCTGCAGTCAAAGCAGACTTTGGTGTAGCTGCAGCCTTTTTCCCCCCTAAAACCTAGATTTTTAGTACTATCCTTGTTTCTTGGTTAAAGTAAATCAGAAGACTACATGATGTGGACACAGAATTTTATTCATCACTGTTAGTTATATGTATGTATGCAGTATTGAGATTGCTATTCTCATTACATTTTAAAATTTAACTAATGTATTTCTAAAACAAAATACAGTTACTATCCTTTGCTTTAGATTAAAAATAAATAGCTTGCTTCTGCTTATTGCTTTTCTAGCTTAATTCCATTAACTGCAACCAAGTGCCTTCTATTTTAGAAAGCTGAAAAAACAAAATTAGTTATGCAGTTCCACAGAAAGAAAAAAAATATTTTAATGGGGCAAGTCACGATGCATCTGCATTACTACTCCATCTGGGCAAATACATTTAATAGGTTAGAACTACTGGGCTGCTACCAAGCTGAATGAATTCCATGCTTACTGTGTTCCTGCAGTCTATCTTGTGCAGCAAATGACTGCAGTACAGAGTAGTAATCTTTCTGCTTTCTTCCATTTGATCAGAGCAGGGACCCCTTCTATTGGCAATCTACCTTACTAATTCAACATTCATTTTCTCAGGCAATATCTGAAACATCTGTTTCCATTCACCTTAGCAAACATAATAGCTTATTTCTTCAGTTAAAAAATACCAAAAAAAAATGTAGGCTCTGCAGTGTAAATTATATAATGCTACTGATTCATTTTATATTAAGGGAAAATTGAATTTAAGACAAGATTTAAGTTCTGGTTTTGGCATATTACCACACTTGGGAAACAAGAAATAAAAGCTGATGGAAAACAGATTGCTCCATATCCTGGAATACTGTCAAATTTGCAGAGCTAACAAACTCAAAGATATCTCCATACTCAAAAATGTTACTAAATTATGAGCTTTGTGGGTTGCTTAACCCCATTAACAGCATTCTGGTACTTGCTCTCTCATGTGGTCAGCGGAGGGACCAGTCTGACATCATAACCAGAAACCTTAAAGATGTAATGACAAAAGTACTTACATTTTCAAAACTTTCTGACACTCCTAGTTATGCGTGTATTTTTCTTGAAACAGACAGAACAGTAAGCACTGATTTCACTTGAGGTTGCCCTCAGTCAAGGAAGTGGATGTGGGACAACAGGAATGTTTTTAACACACAAGAAAATGGAAAAAAAATCAACTGTAATTAAGGAAACCAAAAGAATTGCTGGTTTGCAAGCAAAATCATGGGATTTCTATGAAGTCAAGATGGGTTTATGAAGGACAGATCCTGCTTGACTAACCTGATCTCCTTCTATGACAAGGTGACCCACTTAGTGGACAAGGGAAAGGCTGTGGATGTTGTCTACCTGGACTTTATTAAAGCCTTTGACACCATTTCCCACAGCATTCTGCTTTAAAAACTGGCTGCTTGTGGCCTGGAGAGGTGTACTTTTTGCTGGGTAAAAAAAACTGGCTGGATGGCTGGGCCCAAAGCGTGGTGGTGAATAGAATTAAATCCAGTTGGCGACTGGTCACAAGTAGTATTCCCCAGGGCTCAGAGTTGGGGCCAGTTCTGTTTAACATCTTTACCAATTACCTGGACAAGGGGATTGAGTGTACCCTCAGTAAGTCTACAGATCACACCAAGTTGGGCTGGAGTGTTGATCTGCTTGAGGAAGGTTCTACAGAGGGACCTGGACAGGTCAATGGATCAATGGGCTGCGGCCAATTGTGTGAGGTTCAACAAGGCCAAGTGCCAGGTCCTGCACTTAGGTCACAACAACCATGCAATGCTACATGCTTGGGGGATGAGTGGCTGGAAAGCTGCTCGGCAGAGGGATCTGGGGGTGTTGGTCAACAGCTGAGTGAATATGAGCCAACAGTGTGCCCAGGTGGCCAAGAAGCCATCAACATCTTGGCTTGTATCGGAAATAGCGTGACCAGCAGGACCAGGGAAGTGATTATCCCCCTGTACTTGGCACTGGTGAGGCCGCACCTCAAATACTGTGTTCAGTTTTGGGCCCCTCACTACAAGAAGGACATAGAGGCATTGGAGCATGTCCAAAGAAAGGCAACAAAGCTGGTGAGGGGTCTGGAGCCCAAGTCTTATGAGGAACAGCTGAGGGAACTGGGTTGTTTAGCCCAGTGAAAAGGAGGCTCAAGGGAGACTTTATCTCCCTCTACAACTACCTAAAAGGAGGTTGTAGTGAGGTGGATGTTGGTCTCTTCTGTGAAGTAACAAGTGATAGAATGAGAGGAAATGGCCTCAAGTTGTGCCAGGGGAGGTTTAGATTAGACAGTAGGAAAAATTTCTCTGCTGAAAATGTTATCAGGCACTGGAATGTGGCTTCCCAGGGAAGTGGTTGTCACCATCCCTGGAGGTATTTAAAAGATGAGTAGACAAGGAGCTTAGAGACATGGTTTAGAAGTGGACAGGTACGGTTGGACAATACGATCTTAAAGGTCTTTTCCAATCAAATGGTTCTATGATAAGTGATAAAACCCCCAAAACTCTAGAAAATTGTACTTTTTGTACTGCACAGGAAACCCAGACACTGTTCCAGGGTACAAGAGTTGAGTTTCAGTTTTCTCCAATTAAATATTAGAAACAAGTTTTCATACTTTATCTCCTTGCTTTCACTCACTGTGCACTCAAGGCATGTTTCAGCACATGTTTGTGCATGGTGCAGAGAGGGGACAGTAACTGCCCCACCTTCCTGTTTTGGAAGCAGGGTATTATACACTAAGTCAGTGCAGTGCAGCACCCAAAGTGAGGAATCCGTCTCACAAACTGTCTTTGAAAGGAGGGAGTGCTCAGGGAATGGGAGATGCTCAAACCACAAACGAGCTCTGCAGCCTAGGAATCACTATTGCCACTGCATGACTTCTGTATAGCTCCTATATTCATCATCCCCTTCTGCAGCCATCAGCCTACCTTAGGTTTTCTGAGGTGCAACAAATACATGGCCTACATGACTTGTTTGTCAAAATAATTTGTATGCTATATGCTAATGTCATGTAACATATAACACATGCCTGTAAACACATGGCATTTTTATTGCTGTTTATGAGGGCAAGGCAATGCATCCTTTTTTAATGGCTGCTTCTGATCCTGCTATGGCCACACATCCACAGTTCTGCCCACATGTCCCTCTGCAGTTTTGTGATTCTGAACTCATAAACCAGCAATAATTTTGCAACAGTAAGAGGATTCTGCTATTTCTTAGTAAGCTGCTTTCAACTTATTAATAATTTGCTAATAATATGTGAGAAATAGCTTATTACTAGGAGATTAACAATTTCTCTTAACAGTAGCATTAGTATCTGTTCTTGCAGACACAACTTTAACTTCATAAACTATTTTACATACACAGATAGCTCTTAACATGAATAAAAAATGTCACATTACTGCTGTAAAAAGACTTCTACCAAAACACAGACCTGGTAAAAAGTAAACAGGTAAACAACTCTCACTTGTTTCCTGATTAGTTTTGAACTGATTTTCAACAAAACTTGAATTAACAATGTTAGTCCAATGTCATTTGGGAAAGTTCTCATTAAGCAGACATTCATGAGGCCACCATGTTTCAATCTTGTGTCCAGGTACAGCTACAACAGTAGTCTTGAGACCTGACAGTGCTCAAGCCCTGGCACCTTGTGCCCTAGAGCTACTAGAGTTGCACAGTTAATTTACTCTATTGAGTATCAGATTAAAGGAATTTGTGCTAACATCCAAGAATTATTGCTGCTAGTAATTAACCAAGCAAGCATATTAGAGCTAGTTTCCATATCTCTGCCTTCTTTTGCAACTGAGGTGATGTACCTCCCCCCCATAGATTACCCATTGCCTTGATAAGTCTTCCTGGCAAATCTCCTAGGCAAAGACTACCTTTCCTGCAAATGGCACCTATGGTTCAACAGCCATCCTAAAATTCCAGCACCAGTGTATATTCCCACACTCATCGTCTCTTAACAGAGTCACCCCATACTTCTGACAGTGGCATGCAGCTCTCCACTTAGAAAAGCAGCAGCTGAAGCGATTCAGAAAAGCAGCATTTGAAGGAAGCGACACAGAGACTTTACAGAAGTCCTTGATGCAATTATACTTTACTCTAAACAGACTAAAAGAGATAAAACCAAAAGTAAAAATACTAAAACACTCCTCCATTACTACTTCTCTGAATTTCCTAGTAACTCTTAGCTTAGCCTTTGTGGTTTGGTGTTGGTCATTTAAGCTGTCCTCACACAAGGCTTTTCCCAAAACGGTCAAAGACAACCTCTTGCTTTTACTACTCCCAACACTCACACCAGGAGACCACCTGGTCACCCCCATCAGCTCACCACAATCCATCCACTAATTTGCTGTTTAGTTATCATACTGCTTACAAGAATGAGTTTTCATGGTCAGCTCCCACTCACAAACATGTTAACTGTAATCCTGTGATTACATCTCAATTGTTTTACTGAAGCGATGCCAAGACCATGACTAAAGGTCAGGTTTGCTTTCTGCTTGCACTGTTTCCCTGTGGAGCAGCCTGGAAGCTGGCTGTGGAGTGACCCAGCTGGCAAGCCCACAGAAAGAGTTGCTAAAAAGAGTTAAATCCAGATGACACTAAAAGGTGTGTTGACTTCCTGTGTGGATGGGCCAACAGGCATATTTACCCGCCCCATCCATCCATATCTGCCCTTGCAATCTTCCACACAGCTGACACTGGGCAGAGGCAAGGTCCTACATTCATTCCCAGAGGATGTCTAGGGATTTGCAAGAAGCCTGAATTCACATCAATAGTCTTGGTGAGCACTAGGGTCCACCTAGAGTTTCACGCAGATACTTGAAAATTTTAAGAGCATTTTGTATAGACATGGAACATCTTAGCCCAGAAAGCACGAATTAAAACATAAAATTGGCAATTATAAGGGTTTAGGCATAAAAAGAAGGCAGTATCACAGAATAATAAGCTGTAACGCATAATTCCAAATGATTACAGTTGGATTTAAGAGATCCAGCTGCACTGGGCTGTGTATATAAAAGATACCCTACTCATTTCTCAAGATTTATTTTACCAGGTTTTTTTATTCTTATTTATTTCCTCCAGCTTTTAGTGTGTTTTGAGGTCTAAAAAGGTCCTACATGATATTTCAGTTGCATAAAAGGAAAAAAATCTTGAAAATTCCTAGAAGACATGAAATAGTTTTTGCTATTATAAGGTTAGCTATAAGCAGCAGCAACAGCATCTGCTGCCTCTGCCTCACCCTTTGAGCAATGCCTTATTGTAAAAAGCTTCAGATTTGCAAAGAAAGGCAGAGCCTGGGAATTAGTATTTCTGCAGCAGCAGTGGTTTGAAAGCCACTGAATGAAGCCTGTTACCCACACTGACTTTTATTTAAAAGCAACATTTCCCCCCCTTTTTTTTCTTCTGAGTTGATAGTGAGTTTCCAGTCATTTAATATTTTACAATTTAACCCTATAATAAATGTTCAGGATGTTAATTTGATTTTTGAAAATATAGGAATGTAAAGATATATGAAATAATCCAGTCAAAAGCTAGAAGTGATGAAGTTATAGACTATGAAACCTAGTGATATTGGGATTTGGGAGTGTTCTGGGATTTTTAAATCCTATGGTTGGTCAAGAAGAATAACTAGAGAAATGTGCTTCTTTAAAATAAATAAGAATATATTATCTGCAGAGACTTTAAATGTTTAGCAGCCCAGAACATTTAAAAATTAATGAACTTAATGCTATTAAATGTACTGAGAAAACAGAAAAAAATGTATATTGCAGGTGACAACAAAGTAAAAAAATAGCAGAACCAAGGGAATATCACTGGATACCATGTTATATTGAGCACCATTAATCAGAAATTTCTGAAATATAGCTATATACTTAAAAAGAGCATAAACGGTAACAAATTTTGCAGCAACACACTCAGTCATTCAAATTCTGAGCCACTTTGGTACCTTCCTGAAGACCAGACCATCTACTAAAAAGCAAGAGACGTTTACTTTATCAAAGATAGTACTGAGCTATGCTGGTACAAATAAAAATGTAGTGCAAATGTAGTGATTATTTTGCAAATAAACCATTCTCAAATATAGGTGCAGAATTATAAAAAGGAAAGAGGTTTGAGATCTGCAGTTCCTGTAAATACCATTCAGTGCACATCAAATGTGCAGTTAAGCAATGTTAATGAAGCTAATGAAGTAATAAAATATTTAATCATTTTAAAGGTTTCTATCTTACATTCTATCTTGAATTGAAACTGATAGATTACAAGGTCTGTATCATGTGAATCCAACTGTAAGATGAGAACTCAAACAGGAGAAGCAATATGGTATAGTGAAGACCACAGCAAGTAATGACAAATCTGACTAATGGCAAACCACATTTCTTTCAGCCTCAGCTTTTCTGATGGAGAAATAAGAGTTTACCCCTTTTAAAAGATTTGTGATAAGTGATTAAAATACTTTCAGCTATTCAAAAACACACATTTGTCTTTTTAATGACTGAAACCACTTCTTCCTGTTCTAAATTGTCATTTTTAATGTTGTAATAGAGGCTGAAGTGTTTTGGAATGCTTTTTCTGAATAGTAATTTTTAGTTTATAGTAGTGAGTTATAATGTCTTCTGGTATTTTGGCATTGGGTGTCTGGGGCAATATCTTAAATAGTTTGAAGATAAATGGTAAGATTAGTCATTGTTGTCCCATAACTCTCTACTCTCAGTGTGAAAGCTGGTTCTAGCCCTACTAGGTGTGAGAAAGCTTCAGCCACTCAAACTCCTAGAGTCAGGTATCGATTTACAATACACCCAGCTGAGAAACAATGCAGAGAGGCATTCCTCAGCATATAGGTCATCAGTCACTCTTGTCTGATCAATGCATCTGAAGACAGGGTACCATTTCCTAACAGAGCTGAATAATGTTTCTGCAGGCATCATGTATACAACTTAGATGCATTTGTATAAACAAGCTTACAGTGAGAAGCCAAAGTAGGTTTTAAAACTGTTTGTCAATGCGTTTGATAGAGGGCACAACAATGGAAATAAGTGCACTACGTAAAGATAAGAATATCCAGTTATGAAAAGCAAGTCTTTAGTATGTGAGCAACGAACATTGTCAGAGAAGGGATCAATGCAATGTGTAGGTCATGGCTCTAAGGAATCGAAGGACATTTACATCTGAGGGAAACATGCACAATTAAGAAGCTTAGAAATGATCATGTTACATTGATTATGAGGCAAGGACAAATTCAGGACTTAATATTTGTAAGTGAAGATGACATCAAACAAATCTTAATGGGTTTTTGAAGAAAAAGCCTATGAAAAGTAAAGATACAGAAGAATTTTCAGGGCTTAGCAATTCTCAGTAGGAGTTGGTTTGTTACGCCTGTTTATCCAATTTTCTGTATTCATTACTCTTAAAATTCTTGGTTTTCTCTATGATTGAAAATGGCATTGGGATGTATGTTTGTAATGTAACAGATGAACTCTTGATCCTATTTAAGCTGATCTCGAAACACATTACTGACTTCATTCACGCAGGTAAGTTTTATTACCTAATTGATATATTTGATATATATCTTGAAGAAGAATTCTGATTCGTGCTAGGTAAGAATTTCAACTCAAACTCTTTTGTCTTACCTTAAAGTAGAGGCATATTAACCTGGAGGAATACTTCCCTTTAGTTTTCTTTTACATACTGAAATTTTACCAGCTGACTTTCATATGTGCTAATAAGATGTAGTTTCTTTTTCTGAACATATTTTGATATTTTGGTGCTGTAGGACTAACGCATAAAAAAAGAAATATGAGTGAGAGGTATTTGTATTAATAAATAAAGTACAGTTGTAAATCATGTAAATATACATATATCGACCATCATTCAATAATTATGTTGTAAAAATTTTGTAGAATGTATATAAATTCATTATGATGGAGGTCCTCTTTTGTCACTTAATGCAAATTTGTCATACTTTAAGTTGTGGGGTGGTAAAATTCTTTTTATGTTATGACATGTAACGTCATACAACTTATAAAGTCATTGGAAATAATTGCTATAAAACAGTGATTCTCAAAGTGGGAAAGGTTGAGGATGGGGGCAGGGATTTAGATTAGGGAATGTCATAAAAAAAAAAGGCATGAACATTTCATCAAAATTTTTGCTCTCCTTTCCTCTCTCCTTACTTTTCTTGATCAATGTTTTTTTTCCTCCACAAGACCTTTTCACCTTTCCTGGGAGCCCATGGGGGACTTGAACTTAACATTGTCCTTAAGTAAATGTGTCCTAGGGAGACACAAGTGTTGTCTCTCCCTCCATGTCCACACCAGCCTTCCCAGGCAGCTGCACTTGATGGAAGTTAAATGCTACTTGGGGAGTGTCTTGGGCTCAATAGGATGGGGGCTGGGTTTTCAGGTATGTGGTTGCGAAGTTAGGCTTTCTGCTGGGCTGGGTGATGAGGGAATTCTTGGGTGAACTACAGGCTTACTGCAGAAGCTTGGAGCAAACCAGCAAGAGAGAAGTGAATGTATCCAAAATATTCCAACACCAAAAAAGGTCAAGATCAGAAGTGTTACCACTACAAAATACAGTTAAAGACAGATGAAGAGTGTAGAGCAAGAGGCATTTTTTCAGTAAGATAACATAACAGATGGGCAAAGCATAAAACTGTGAACAGGTACCTCACACAGCCTGTCCCCTTAGGGACTATGTCCCCTAAGAAGAAAGGACCTCAGTGAAAATGTGTGATATATTACAATATCAAATCTTAAAATGCCTGCTTTGATATAGATTTATCAGCAGCAATATGAAATTTTAAGATTCTCTTTGATTTTACTACCTATTTTTCTCAGGCTACATCTGTACTATATTTGACAGTGTGTACCAAAAACTGCATTCTGTCACAAGCTGCTCCTGAGGCAATATGAACCTGTCCATGTTGCCTTTTACAGGAAGTCCTTCTGGATTTGGGAGGCAAGTTGCTTGCAAATCTCCAAGTTTGCAGCCAGCAGATATCTGAGCTTTTCTAGGAAGATGGGTCTCTTGAGTTACTTCTGGTTTTGTGCCCTGAACAGCAGCCAGCCAAGATGTGTTCACGCTACAGGTAAATGGGTTTACACACCTTTGAAGATTACCTTTTCAGAACAGAATCAGAGCTGTCCAAAACCACATGGTCCCTGCTGAAGGCAGACAGAATGGATGGCTGTAGCTATTTTGGTCTTCAAGCTCCCTTCAGAAACATCCTATTTATCCTACATACAGTCTAATTGACCCAAGTTTTAATTAGTTCAGACTTCCTTCCACCACCATTGCTGATGTAAGTGTGTTCAGTTTCTGGGTGGAGTAATTCATCCCATTCTATGGGTGCTTAACACAGCAGCTTGGCACATGAAAGGCTAGCAACCAAGCCTAAGGGCTGCTGAAGTTAGCGGTGTCTGTGCTACTAGCAGTCATGATAAATCTGACACGTACATGCGTTAAATGTCCTTGTCTAAGTTTTGGAGCCAGACTGTGTCTAAATCTTACTGTCCTTTCCCCACTCCCCATACATGTCTAAGATACAGTCTTTCTTAGCCATCCACCAGGTTATTATTGTCAAAAAGTCTCTGTTTTCCAGCATGCTTAGAAAGAAACAAGAAAGTTTCTTTGGCTTTATCAAACAAAACCTGCCCATATCCAGGGTGGTCTTCTAACTAGTTGCTTAGGCTATGTTATCCTGATGTATAAATTCTCAGAAAATAGATGACTGGTTTCCTCTCAGAGGGCCTTTGCAACCTTTCTCCATTATCTGAAATTCCATTTTTTAGATGTTACCTCCATTGTTGAAATTTCCAATTTACATCAACATTGTGCTTTCAAAGAAGATTCCCAGGCACATTTAGGAGACACAAATATCTGCAAAAATCCATTATCCTCCTTTTAACCTGTTCTTTTTTCGAGATATCTTCCAAATTATTCAGTAATTAGGCTGTTCAGCTACCAAAACTACTCCTTCACCTTAAAGGTCTTCTTTCTCTCTGTGCCATCTGAGCGGTTTTCCTTACACCTAGATTGTATGCTAGCTGGGGCAGTGATTCCCTTTCTCTTTGTATTTGAATAGCACATACAGATTGGGGTCCTAGATTCCATATATGAATGTCTGCCTATTATAGGCATACAAAAATGTCTGTATGTACGCAAGGCAACAGGTAATGTTGGACAGAAATCAAAATAGAACAATTTGCGGGTAAGAACCTGAAATCTAAGAGGTCTTAAAGTTCAAAATTGTGTACTTTAGAGGGGTAATATGAAGGAATGCATTCAGAACTAGAGCCTGACAGAGCCAGAAAGCAGGAGTTTTGAAGAAGAAAGTTCCTGAAACTTCCAGAAGTAAAAATACTCCCTACATCACTGCAATATGGTATTTTAACTGAGATAACACATCAATGTCTCAAAACCCCCATCTTTCTTGTTCTACCTCCCCCCCCCCCCCACGACGTTAAAAATCTTTCTTCTCCTACCCCCCCCCCCCCCCAAAGTAGTTAATAATTACTGCTTCAGGAAAGCCACCTGAATTAGAGGTATTACACAGAGGAAAACAGACCTGTAGACCTCTAAAGAGAAGGGAAAATTGCTTACTGTGTGGACTTCAGACTAATGCTAATCACAGTTTCACTACCCACAGCCATTATTTAGCCATCTTCACAATCTTTTCTCACATAAAAGAGAGCAAAAAGCTCATATTTCATACCTGGAATTTATCTGAACAGACAGCTAAAGGTATACGCTATCCTTTTCCAAAGTGCAAAGCGATCAAGTATTCACACAAAAGGCAGTAAAAAATTCTTGTCTCTCTGTTTTGAGACATTATATTTTTTGCCTAAGCACCTAAATATAGACTTAAATATATAAGGTTAGACCTATCTTATGAAATTTCAGCCTTATATCATAGTTAATCTTACTTTAATCACAGGAGAGAAAAACTATTGCACAAACTGACCAGTTTCTCGTATTTCAGAAACCTACAAAGCATATAACCCTGAGAAAAAATGTCACTACTGAGATACCCATAGAAATACTATGCGCAAAGAAGGCAAAGAAAAAGGGAGAAAATTTTTTTAATAAAACACTGTTATTACTATTAGACATTTAAATAGTACTTAACATACTGAAGACAGATCTGTCTCAGAACAGAGAAATAACTTTTAAAAATAAAATTTGGTGTTTACTACTCCACTGCATTTTTTTAAATTAATTGAGTCATATTCCCCTAGCTTTTTTTATTATTATTTTTTTTATTTTTCTTCAAGAAACTGAATGCTAGCTATTGTCTAAGAATTAGGCATGCAGACATAAGAGGGAAGGTACTCTACCAGCTACTTTGCTTTCTCTTGTTAGCATGTCTCATCATTTATCATTCTCTGCTCTTGAGCAATATGCATTTTTATTTCTCCCAGCAAAGCCATTAAATATTATTTAGTGCTGGTTCAGGATTATTCTCAACTTAGACTTCACAGATGTCTAGAAACCTGTCTTGAGGGGAAAGTAGAGGGCAAATCAGAGGTCAGTGCCCACAAGTGACAGACTCACAGCCAGTCTGTGCTGCAGCTAGGGAGCATGTAACCTAAAGTCAAAACTACCAGACATACTGTCTAAAAGACAGGAGAATTTTTTTTTTTTACCAGGCTGCAGCCCTAGAACTCCCATAAACTGTAAGAAACCTTGGGGTTGGCATTACATCTAACAAATATAGATTTAAAAAAAAAAACCCAACAAAATATGTATGCCCTTCTAAGCTGTTGCTTATTTTCAAGTTATTGTAGTAATAACCTAACCAAATGCAGTTATTAGCAAACCAAAGGAGACAATGGTTCTTTCTAGGTTGGACTGATGATTGTGTGTGAAACAAAATGGTAGTATCACTGCTACTGGTGTTGCAAAAAAAGTTTTCAAAAAATATTTTGAAAATAAAACCCTAAAAATATTATTTGAAGTAATCTTCAACTGGAATTCTACTTAAAGGTACTTAAAAGTAATTAAGATTTTTTTTTCTAATCTCATTGCACATGTATATCAATAAAGCTGTAAAATTCTGTCTACTGTATGTCCCACTTATTATGTATGACAATGCTTTCACTTCAGAGCAGATACGGTCCTCATACCTGGTAATGCAAGACTGTGTCTATGAGCTGGTTTTGGCTGAGATAGAGTTATTTTTCTTCATAGTAATTAGTATGGGGATATGTTTTGGATTTGTGCTGAAAACAGTGTTGATAATACAGGGATGTTTTTGTCATTGCTGAGTGGTGCTTACAGTCAAGGCCTTTTCTGCTTCTTATCCCACCTCACCAGAGAGCAGGCTGGGGGGGCACAAGAAGTTGGAAGAGGGCACACCTGGGACAGCTGACCCCAACTGATCAAAGCAATACCCCATAC
>NW_009260022.1:2013966-2017210 GCF_000687185.1 Egretta garzetta
GGGAAAGAAGAAGGAACAGGCAGGTGTTTGGAGTGATGGTGTTTGTCTTCCCAAGTAACTGTTACGCGTGATGGAACTTTCCTGGAGATGGCTGAACACCTCCCTGCTGATGGGAATTAGTGAATGAATTCCTTGCTTGTTTTGTTTCTCTTTTACTCTTCTGATTCTCTCCCCCATCCCACCGGGGGGGGAGCGAGCAGCTGCATGGTGCTTAGTTGCCAGCTGGGGTTAAACCATGGCAGTCTATATTAGCATTTCAAAATTTCCTATTTATTTTTCTATTAATAGAAATATTTTATAATTTTATATACTATATATATATTATAATTTATATTTATATCTATATTTCTATTGATATTCTCATTATTTGTATTTGGGTGCATAGTTGCTCCTTGCAGCAGATTTTAAGCATATTGATATATCTTCCTTTTCTCAGACTCTATGTATGTCTTGCCCATCATTTGTTAAAAAAAAATCAATTTAGCTTGCCATTAAATAGGAATGTATTTTTAATGATTCATGTATGCTGGTCTTCATGTAAGTATTCAGAATTATTAAAAAGAAATAAAACAAATTTTGGTTTGAATTAAGTCCAGTTTGGCATCTGATTTAGCAAGATACTTTCTAAATTGGTCTTACATTTCTTATAAGTATTAACAAACTTCTACATGACAACTTAATTTTTTTACTTAATATTTAAGTTAGATAAACTATCTAAAGGTCTGTCCCTCCATAACATTGACTTTCATGGAATAAAAAGAAGCTATATATTTCAATTTTTTTTTTTTCCAACTACAAACTGTTCCTAAAGGACACTCAAGATAATATTGTGCTGGTTCCTTTCCAATTGTTAATTCAGAAGTTAAAATATTTTATATTTCCTTGATTAACATGTTATTCCAATCTGTGAATTTATTTGGCTTGTTCTAAAGCCATACTCTAAAAAAAAAAAGAAGCTGCACAATAAAATGTTATTACCTCTTCCTAAGTAAATATATACAGTTATATATGAACAGTATTTATTTTGTCTGCTCTGTAGCTTAGAAGCCAGTTAAACAATTAGAAGCCATTAACCAATGGTAAGAAATACTGCTAGATCCAGGGACACAATCATCTCTCTTGTTAAAAAGAACTGACCCTGGTACAATTTTCACTTGTTTTGGTCAATAGTTTCCCAAGGAGTTTGAGGACATGCCTCAAGAGTTAGCTCACATCAGAAGGCATATGCTGTTCACAGGGTGCATATAGCCACCAGGTTTTTAAGGCCAAGACCCTTTACAGACACAGGCTATCTCAATGCCAGTTACTCTTGGCAATATGAATAGGAAAAATGTTATTGTAATACATAGATAATTTTCCTGGGAGTACAAATCTTTGTTTCAGATATAGTATTTTATTAAGTCGGGGTAGTAGATATGGAAGAAATTTTACTTTGAGACAATATGAAGTCCTGGAAATATAGTAAAGGGTCATCCTTCCTAGTCTATCTCCCCTAGTGTGTGTGTAAAGAGAAAATAAGTTGAGCTGAAGGCAAAAATACTCAGATGTGAGGTTTCTAGATAACACTTGGATCACAGTCAATGTTTAAGAGAAAAATTGAAAAAAATATATTGGATAACTATTTTTTCAATTAAGCATTGTTAATGGAGCTCTGAAAAGTTCTCTGTCTTTATCCATCACTGCATATTTCAGGTGATATATTGGGCATTATTTAGGCTTCCATTTCAGAAAATAAATATATCAAACTGGGTTTTTCAGCTGTTGAAAATACTGAATATTGACATAAAACATTGAAATGGCTCTGGTACAGTCACTTCATTTAATCAGCTTTGGAAATGTCCTAGTTCTCTCTGCTGAAGATAAACTATAAATTTAAAAAGTCTTTTTAATTAAAAGTATAGTATCCTCCTGACAATAAGCAAAAATCAATCAGATTTGCCAAATATCCTTTTCCTACCCATTTTATTCACATGGTTAATCAGTCAAGCCTATTTTATCTAAAAGAAACACTAAGAAATTAAATAAGGACATAATTTATGTTCTTTCTAGATATATTTGAAGTGTTTCAGAGCATATATTATCAAGACATACTTAGAATAAACCATAGAATAAATGTTTTGAAGGGATGCTTATATACTTTAAGAAAATCCTAATGAAGATAGCTTTTAGGAGGTCTATTTTGGACCCTATATAATTTATGATATACTTTAAGTCTGTTGTACCTCAGTTACCTACTTCTTTTTGCAGACTCACAGAAAAATCAAGGTGGAAACAATGATCAGAGGCCACCTAGTTCATCTCCCTTCCCAAGGCAAGATCATTATACCTATCTCCCAACAGATGTTTCATCCAATTTCTTCCTACAGACCTTCACGACAAATTTCACAGCTTCCCCTGACACTATATTGCAACCCTTCACTGTCTTCTCTATTAGAAAGTTTATCCCTGTATCTCATCTGGATGAGCCCATTTCTTCAGTCTTCACTTCCTGTCCCACCCACTATGGACATAAAGAACAGATTGATCTTCAGTGTTCTGCTTCTAATGATCTGCCAGCCTCTTCCCTTCTGTTTTAATCTCTAGACCTGCTCCAGGAATTCTGCAAAGCTACTGAAAGAGCTCTGCTGAGACACTCCTAGGAGAAGCACCTATCATCTTCCTCAGAAATATCTCAGTCGTGATTTCCTCTTGGCAAATAAATTCAACAATAATTTGAAGCAAAACAGTTAGAAACTTTAAATTAAGAAAATTAAGGAAACACCACTAAAGAGTAAGTAGAAAATGGAGTCCAAGGAGAGATGAGAGGATGGAAGCATTGCAGGTAAATACATCTGGAACACAGTCAAGCCATTGCTTAGAATACACTTAAATAAACAAGCATTTGAAAGCTCCCTTCAGATACATTACTTCAATTAAAAAGTACTGTAGTTGCTGATTAGTTTTGTCATCTTTGACCAATACCACTATTAAATAACGCTGTCCTGGTTTCGGCTGGGATAGAGCTAATTTTCTTCATAGTAGCTAGCATAGTGCTGTGTTTTGGATTTAGTACCAGAAGAATGTTGATAACACACTGATGTTTTCAGCTGTTGCCAAGTAGTGCTCAGACTACTCAAGGACTTTTTGAGCTTCTCCTGCTTGCCCAGGTGCATAACAAGCTGGGAGTACAGCACAGCTAGCACAGCTAACCCAAACTGACCAAAGAGCTATTCCATACCATATAACATCATGCTTGGGGGGGGGC